>NW_026968406.1:0-97235 GCF_028390025.1 Pseudophryne corroboree
AGCAGGGGGCAGGCTCTGACTTGAAGTGCTGAAATTCAACAGCTCTCTCGAACTTGCAAGGCATGGCTGTGCAGCTGTCTCCAGCCATCTCCTTGCCCACTGTGTAATTTGTGGCGTTCTCTGATGTTCCCCGCTCTGCCTCTACAACCGGCACATTATGTACAGCAGTGGTGACTCCTGAGTATGGGCCTGGAGAACTCCGCCTACCGGGGGGTAGGGATTAATAATTTCAAAGGGGCAGAGCTAGGAGTGAAGCAGTGGACAGCAGTTGAGGGGCGTTTCAAACTGTAACAGGGTTGGGACAATTTCAGTATCCTTCCCTCACCGTCTAATTGGTCAGTCCCACGCTGATTGCCATAGCGCCCTTTTCGAGACTGCAGAACTCTATCCCTTAGCCACGGTTGGCACAGCTGGATGGTGCCCCTGGCAAGTGCCATCCTGGCCAAGGGGTAGATACGCCCCTGAGGGTCAGGGCCAGCAACAGAAATCTCGGGGCCCAGTACACTGATATCTCTGGGGCCCCCTCAACCCCCCCTAAACTTGGCAGAGGGATCTTTAAAAAAAAATGGAGCCTTTGACTCGGACCGTCAGTGAGGCCGGCAGGTGGTTTTCATACTGGGCTATCCAGCTCTTCGGTGGCGGTGGCAGGGACATTCAGAAAAGGGCCAGCACAGCAACATGCATAATAATGGCAATACAGTATGGACCACAGGGACTGGACAAAGTGATGGGGTAAAAGGAGGGGGGAGGGTTTAGTTGGCCTGTTAATTGTTTTCCTGCTTAAATTGAGCAGTTGGTGGATACACTTTAAAAAGCAATATTGGCACTGTGGCCCCATTATTTCTGTTCTTAATACTTGGAGCCCTGAACAAGTGTCCCCTTTGTCCCCCCTGTCACCGGGCCTGTTCAGGCGTTACCTATGGAGAAGCTGCGACATGACATCCTAGGACACGATACTGCACCATGCATCACCATTATATTTCAGTGTGCCTTGTCAATATTTAAATCTTGTTCTGTGTGACGTGAGTTGTAAATGGTTGAAAATCTCTGTGCTACAGTATCGTCACCATGTAGTTATAACAACACCGCAAAACCACCAAAAGACGTGTTTTGGTAGAGGGACTGCTGGAGGGGCCCATTGGGGCCCCCAGTTTGCTACCCCACCCCAGTATACCTGTGCTGTAGCCAGTGGAAGGGGCACTATCTTCCCGGTGATCTCTTAGGGAAGATGGTGCCGCACATAGAAAGCAAAGACTCTGGCTGCACTCTCCTGCCCTCGCTCTAAGCAAGGTGATCGGGCCACAAAAGGACCCCTGTCGGACCCCTGTCGGACCCCGGCCTGTGGGCCACAAAAGGATGCATTGGGGGCGGCATGCGGCCCATGGGTTTGACACCCCTGCCCTAGAGTATCAAAATTTGTTTCACGGCACCCCTAGGCCAAAGTTTTTTTTATTGAGAAATTCAGAAAAAAATATAAAATTAAGTAAATTGTGTTTATAGCATGTCATCCTCAGGTTCAGTTATGTTGTGAGGGAATGGTTTTGCCAATTTAATAAAGTATAAATAATTTTAATTGGTCCTGGACCACCAAACTATGCTACCAGTGCAAGAACCCCAGTTTGGAAACTGCTGCCATAAAATAAACCTTTTTTGTTTTTTTTAAACTACATGTAATACACCTTAGAGCTCAGTTCCTAAAAGGTTTTAAACCCTTGCATACAGTAAACTACACATATTTAAAAATCCTACACCGGGCACAAGTGCTCACGGGCCAATTTCATGGCAGTCTCGGATAGGAGGGCATTGTGGATTCACCAAGGGAATGCTGATGCTGACTCCAAGAAGAAAGGGAGTCTCTTCCCTATGAAGGTGAAGCCTTGTTTGGCGACGGCCTAGTTAATTTGATCTCGGCAGCTCCCGCAGGTAAGTCATCCTTCTTGCCCTATGTTCCCTCTCAACGGATGAAGACGCATCATTATCTGACGCAGTCATTTCGGCCCAATAGATATGCAAGAAGTTAAGATTCCCCTTTCTTTGCAGGTAGAGGAAGGAAAAGAGGGAAGAGGTCTGTAGCCTCTTCAAGATCGCAGGAGCAGAGATCGTCCTCTGCTTCTGCCAAATCCACTGCATGACGCTGGGGCTCTCTTGCAGGAGCCCGCACCAGTGGGGGGCACGTCTAAAACTCTTCAGTCAGTTCTGGATTCATTCGGACCTGGACTCGTGGGTTTTACAAATAGTGTCCCAAGGGTACAAACTGGGGTTTCAAGACGTTCCCCCTCACCGATTGTTCAAATCAGCCTTAGTCAGCAGGGAGAAGGTTTTTATTCAAGCCTCTTCGTGGTCCCGAAGCCGGACGGCTCAGTCAGACCAATCTTAAATCTGAAATCCCTTAATTTCTACCTAAAGAAATTCAATTTCAAGATGGAATCTCTCAGGGTAGTGATCTCCAGTCCGGGGGATAAAGGAGATTTCATGGTTTTGGTAGACATAAAGGATGCCTACTTATATGTTCCCATTTAGCCACTGCATCAAGCTACCTGAGGTTTGCAATTCAGGATTGTCATTACCAATTTCAGACGTTGCCGTTTGGTCTGTCCACGGCTCCGAGGATTTTCACCAGGGTGATGGCGGAAATGATGGTTCTCCTTCGCAAGCAAGGAGTCACAATTATCCCGTACTTGGATGATCTCCTGATAAAGGCGAGATCCAGGGACCAGTTGGTGCAAAACATCTACTCTCCCTGACAGTTCTTCAACAACATGGTTGGCTCCTAAACTTGCCAAAATCGCAGTTGGTCCCAATGACGCGGTTGTTGTTTTTGGGAGTGATACTGGACACAGAAGAGGTTTTCTTCTAGTGGAAAGGCTCTGGAGATCCAGAGTCTGGTCAAACAAATTCTGAAACCAGCAAGAGTGTTAATCCATCAATGCATTCAGTTGCTGGGGAAGATGGTTGCGGCCTACGAGGCCATTCAGTTTGGCAGGTTCCATGCCAGAGTGTTCCAGTGGGACCTGTTGGACAAGTGGTCCGGATCCCACCTACACATGCACCGGAGGATAATCCTGTCTTCCAAGACCAGAATCTCACTCCATTGGTGGCAGCACAGTTCTCACCACCTAGAGGGGCGATGGTTCGGGATCCAGGACGGGATCCTAGGGACCACGGATGCAACCCTCCGAGGCTGGAGAGCAGTCACACAGGGGGAAAACATCCAAGGAAGATGGTCAAGTCTTCCTTGGATGTTTTCATCTCCACATAAATGTTCTGGAGTTAAGGGCCATTTAATAACTGCAGACACAGTACGCACTGGGACGGGTGCCCAGCATCCTCTACGGACTAAGAGAAAAGGATTTACCGGTAGGTATTAAAATCCTGTTTTCTCTAACGTCCTAGAGGATGCTGTGGACTCCGTAAGGACCATGGGGATAGACGGGCTCCGCAGGAGACATGGGCACTTTAAGAAAGACTTTAGTTCTGGGTGTGCACTGGCTCCTCCCTCTATGCCCCTCCTCCAGAACTCAGTTTGATACTGTACCCAGTGGAGACTGGGTGCTTTTCAGGAGCTCTCCTGAGCTTTCTGACAGAAAGTATTTTGTTAGGTTTTTAATTTTCAGGGAGCACTGCTGGCAACAGACTCCCTCATCGAGGGACTGAGGGGAGAGAAGCAGCCCTACTCTCTGAGTTGCAAGGTCCTGATTCTTAGGCTACTGGACACCATTAGCTCCAGTGGGATTGGTACGCAGGATCTCACCCTCGCCGTCCGTCCCAGAGCCGCGCCGCCGTCCCCCTCGCAGAGCCGGAAGATAGAAGCCGGGTGAGTATGAGAAGAAAAGAAGACTTCAGAGGCGGCAGAAGACTTCATGATCTTCACTGAGGTAACGCATAGCACTGCAGCTGTGCGCCTTTGCTCCCATACACCTCACATACTCCGGTCACTGTAAGGGTGCAGGGCGCAGGGGGGGGCGCCCTGGGCAGCAATATAAACCTCTTTCGCAAAAATATAACATATATACAGCTGGGCACTTTATATATGTATAAGCCCCCACCAATTTTACAGTTTAAGCGGGACAGAAGCCCGCCTCCGAGGGGGCGGGGCTTCTCCCTCAGCACTCACCAGCGCCATTTTTTCTCCACAGCACCGCTGAGAGGAAGCTCCCCGGACTCTACCCTGCTTATACCACGTTAGACAAGAGGGTTGAAAAGAGGGGTGGGGGGGGCACATAATTCGCAAATTACATACAGCAGCACTACTGGGCAAACATTAAGTTACTGTTTTATTCCTGGGTTATATAGCGCTGGGGGGTGTGCTGGCATACTCTCTCTCTGTCTCTCCAAAGGGCCTTGTGGGGAAACTGTCTTCAGAAAAAGCATTCCCTGTGTGTGTAGTGTGTCGGTACACGTGTGTCGACATGTCTGAGGAAGAAGGCTATATTAGAGAGGAGCGGGAGCAAATGAATGTGGTGTCTCCGCCGACAGCTGATTGGATGGATATGTGGAATGTTTTAAATGCTAGTGTAAACTCATTGCACAAAAGATTAGACAAGGCAGAAGCTTTGGGACAGTCAGGGTTTCAACCCATGCCTGATCCTATGTTGCAGGGACTGTCAGGGTCTCATAAGCGCCCACTATCCCAGATTGTTGACACAGATACCGACACGGATTCTGACTCCAGTGTCGATTACGATGATGCAAAGTTACAGCCAAAATTGGCAAAATCCATTCGATTTATGATTATGGCAATAAAAGATGTTTTGCACATCACAGAGGAACCCCCTGTCGCTGACAAGAGGGTACATATGTACAAGGGAAAGAAGCCTGAGGTAACCTTTCCCCCCTCACACGAGCTGAACGAGTTATGTGAAAAAGCTTGGGAATCTCCAGATAAAAGACTGCAGATTTCCAAAAGGATTCTTATGGCGTATCCTTTCCCATCAACGGATAGGTTACGATGGGAATGCTCCCCTAGGGTGGACAAAGCATTAACACGCTTATCCAAGAAGGTAGCCCTCCCGTCCCAGGATACGGCTACCTTCAAAGAGTGTGCTGACCGCAAACAGGAGATTACCCTGAAGTCCATTTATACACATTCAGGTACCTTACTCAGACCGGCAATTGCGTCGGCCTGGGTGTGTAGTGCTGTAGCGGCATGGACAAATACCTTATCTGAGGGGATGGATAGCCTAGACAAGGATACTATTTTATTGACCCTGGGGCATATAAGAGATGCTGTCCTATATATGTGTGTATGCAAACTACAGGTGGTGCTGCAGGGCCCACACCCTTTTACTTGTCTTGTAGAGCAGCTCTGAAGCTGTTACAGTGCCCAGCTGCTGCAAGAAATCAGCTTGAATGCTTCAGGGGCTTGGGCATGGCCAACATGAGCCCCACACCGAAGGAGGGTGGGGGTGTTTAATGCAAACTTGGGGTTATACAAGCGCCGCAAAAGGCCGCCATGCCCTGCATGCCCCTTTTCTCTTTTCATATACAGATGAGGGTTCCAGCCAACTTTGGCCCACTGCTTGGATGACATCACCGTATGCAAATCCGTCTGCTGCAGACCTTCCCCCAGGAATGCTTGCAATAGTTGTTGCATATGGTTTAATGTCTGAGGGTGCTTCAGTATTAGGCAGCCTTCCGCCCTCCCATGTTCATCTGAAAAGATGTGGTCTCCCTGCAGTTGTTGTCCCCAGACGAGAGTTCCCTTGTGCTTCCTCAGTTAAATCTCCTTAACTTGACGGGGGTGTGCCCGAGCAGCCGCCCTCCCCAGCCCTATCCCAACACATACTTATCTTGCATATGAGATCTCTTGATCATGAAGATAGTTCTCACAGGTTGAGGTTCATCCTGGCCCCGCTCCCCGCTGGAGAGCGCTGATGGGGACAGCAGCGGGGCTTCAGCAGAAGGGTGAGTATGTGTGGCCAGAGACCTCCCTTCCCATGTGCAGGCCTGCAGAGTCTGCCACGCAGGATGGGGCATGTGGCACTCTCCCTCCCAGGGGCTCTTCCAGATGTAGCTCCTCAGCAGTATTTTTCCCGGGCTGCGCGGCGCTCTCCCCGACTGGCATCCGCCCTGGAACACTGCCTTCCTCAACGCAACATCAGCAGGGGGCCCTGGCCTCATCACCATCCCAGGTCTTTCTCATGTATGTATCATGTATGTGTGTGTGATATATGTATGAATCATATATGTTTGTGATATATATATATAAATATATATGTATGTATCTATCTATCTATCTATCTATCTATCGTATGTGTGTGTATATATATGTATCTATCATGTATGTATGTATGTATCTATCTTGTATGTATGTGTTCTATCTATCTATCTATCTATCTATCTATCGTGTGTGTGATATATGTATGTATCTATCATGTATGTGTTATATGTATGTATCACACCTTCCTCTATACATATACATACATACATACATACATACATACATACATACACACACCTATATCTGTACGTACACTGACATACACACACCAACATCTATAGATAAACACGCTGACCCCTAAACGTACACCAACGTACCCACACCTGCATCTATACCTACACATGCTGACACGTGGACGTACACCGGCTTACCCACATGTGAATCTATACATACATGTGCTGACACCTGGACATACACTGATGTACCCACACCTAACATCTATACATACACATGCTAACACCTGGACGTATACAGACGTACCCACATTTGCATCCATGCATATATAGATGTAGGTGTGTGTACGTCAGTGTACGTCCAGGTGTCAACGCGTGTATGTATAGATGCAGGTGTGGGTACGTCTGTGTATGTCCAGGTGTCAGAATGTGTATGTATAGATGCAGGTGTGGGAACGTCAGTGTAGGTTCAGGTGTCAGCGCGTGTATGTATAGATGCAGGTGCTTGTATGTCCAGATGTCAGTGCATGTATGTATAGATGCAAGTGTGGGTACGTCGGTGTATGTCCATTTGTCAGCGCGTGTATATATAGATGCAGGTGCTTGTATGTTGGTGTATGTCCAGGTGTCAGCATGTGTATGTATAGATGCAGGTGTGGGAATGTTGGTGTATGTCCAGGTGTCAGGGCGTGTATGTATGGATATTAGGTGTGGGTACATCAGTGTATGTCCAGGTGTTAGCGCATGTATGTATAGATGCAGGATAATAATCACACAGCGTGCCCCCCACCAATCACAAACCTCCCCCACCCCCTGTATGACATAAACACCGCTAATTCCACTTACACACAATAATTTCAGTTTGCGACCAGGAGCCGGCAATGTATGTGCACCCAAATGAAGCCACTGTACATGCCCTGCAGGCTGCTATGTACTGCACAGGTGCAACAAATGTAAATGCCCTATCTTTAAAATGGGGCATATTTTACTAAATTAAAAAAACCTGTAACTTTCTGTAAAACCTTAACCCCAAAAGGCACTACACTAACATCGGGGTGTAGAGTTGGATCTTGATCCAAGGCACCAACAGGCTAAAGCTTTGACTGTTCCCAGGATGCCTTGCACCGCCTCCTCTACAACCCTGCCCAGTGGCGTAACTAGACCTTTGTGGGCCCCATAGCAAAATTCTGAATGGGCCCACCAGCACTCAACAAGAATGAGTGGCGTTTGGGGTCAGAAAAGTAGAGGGGAAGGGGTCTGACAGAGTAGGGGGCAGGACATGAATGAATAGAAACTGAGGTGTCCATTATATAAAGAAATACAGTATGTGTGTCTGTGTGTATATCACACACACACACATATAAGGGAAATTCAAATGCCCTCAATTATTGCGCCCATTACACTCTGGTTTAGGTGCACAAAGCACCTAAACCTGAATAAAGTAATGGGCGCGATCATGAAAAGACACCGTTTGGTTGCCCAAATGGGTCTCTTTGCACACATTTCAGCTTGTTTCCCCTGGGGGTAGCTAGCTGAAATAAACATGTCGCACCCGTTGGCAGCAACATTAGAATAGCTGCTGACGGGCACGATTGAGGGAGGAAAGGGACATTTGAATCCAGCCCATAGATGCAATGTGAATATGTAATTTGTACCTTCCTATCTTAAAATGTATATAGTAGTGTTTACACTAGAGGTCTTTCCGAACCCCCTAATCCTAACATTGTAATTTGCTTTAGGGCGCACCTCCAATTAGTCTAGTGTTTCGTATTTTCACATTAAATACTTTCTTGCATTGGTTGGTTAAAGATTAGATCGTATATTTTTCTAGATATAGCTGTGCATAGTCTACAAGGCTACATGCTTCTCCCCTAACTAGAGATGTGCAGCGGGCATTTTTCGTGTTTCATGTTTTGGTTTTGGTTTCGGATCCGCAGTTGTGTTTTGGATACGGACGCGTTTTGGCAAAACCACCCTTTCGGGTTTTGTATTCGGGTGATTTTTTTTTAAAACCTCAAACAGCTAAAATCATAGAATTTGGGGGTAATTTTGATCCTATAGTATTAAGCTCAATAACCATAATTTCTACTCCTTTCCAGTCTATTCTGAACACCTCACACCTCCCAATATTATTTTTAGTCCTAAAATTTGCACCAAGGTCCCTGGATGACTAAGCTAAGCGACCCAAGTGGGCAGCACAAACACCTGGCCCATCTAGGAGTGGCACTGCAGTGTCAGACAGGATGGCACTTAAAAAAATAGCCCCAAACAGCACATGATGCAAAGATAAATAAAAAAAGAGGCGCAAGATGAAATTGTAGTGTGTCTCTCCTGCTCAGTGTCAGTTCTCAGTAGTATCCTCATCAGTGCTCAGTATCACTGCTCATTGTCTTGTGCTGCAATGTGGTGCTCAGTATACTAGAGTACATTACTAATAGTCCAGTGCTGCATCTTGCTGCTCAGTGTCAGTTCTAGTATCCTCATCAGTGCTCAGTATCACTGCTCATTGTCTTGTGCTGCATTGTGGTGCTCAGTATACTACAGAACATTACTAATAGTCCAGTGCTGCATCTGGCTGCTCAGTGTCAGTTCTAGTAATCTCATCAGTGCTCCGTATCACTGCTCATTGTCTTGTGGTGCTCAGTATACTACAGTACATTACTAATACTCCAGTGTCTTGTGCCGCATATGGCTGCTGTAGGGTGCTGTGGTAGTGTCCTGTCACTGTGCATATGTCATCATTCCAGTCACAGTGATATCTGGTATCTATCTAGTGGTATCTAATTCCAGACATTACCACCGTCTAATTCCAGATATATTACTGGCATATAATTCCACACATTAAAAAATGGAGAACAAAAAGGTGGAGGGTAAAATAGGGAAAGATCAAGATCCACTTCCACCTAGTGCTGAAGCTGCTGCCACTAGTCAAGGCAGAGACAATTCAATGCCATCAACATTATGTAATGATTATACGATACATTATATATCATATCATTGTATGGTTGTAAAATACAACTTAAAAACTTTAATGAATAAATACATAAAGTAGCTTTTATGTAACCTTTTTAAACCTATTAGCATAGACCGAATCTCATCGTGTGTATAGGCCTTTAGTTCAACAACAGCATGGGACCAGTTAGTGTGTTTTGACCACTGCACAGCACCTGGTGTTATATAGTAAGCACCACTATGGCATAGTATACAGCATTATGGGCCTGATATGAGTGTGACCAGCGGTGATGTGGAATGCAGTAGGAGGTGCTGTTTAGCAAGCACCACTTCTATATTCACCATGCAGTATATTGTGTGAATATAGAAGTGTTGGCTGTGTTATGTATTAGAGTAATTATTGCAGCTCCCAGCTAAAATTGCAACAATGTAATTTAGTGACAAGCTGCAGAGATTAACCCTTTCTGTGGCTGCTGCACAACCTCTATTCATATCGCTGAATTCAATTAGGGAGATGTTCTCACCCCGCGAGCAAGCGCAGGTATATGCCACACTTAAATGTATGGGTATGGTCTCCATAAAATGAGCGTAGCCTTGCAGGCAAAGACTACCTTACACCCTAGTTCTTGACCCTGCACCAACAGACCTCGGCCACCACAGGGAAAAAAGTACAGTAATTTCCACCATGTTAAGCCCCACACATTAATGCCCTTTGGAACATATTATGTCACACACCACAATATCTGTGATACACTATGCCCTACAGTAAAGCTTCTAATTACTTTTACAAAAACTGCTCAACGCCAAGAGTTTCACGTGCTGGGTGTCATGCTCATTGCCAGGGGTTTCACTCTCTGGGTGTCATGCTCATTGCCAGGGGGAACGCAGTAGGAGGTGTTATATAGTAAGCACCACTATGGCATAGTATATAGCATTATATATATTGTGAGCACTGGTGATGTTGAGTGCAGTAGAGCTGCTGCTGGGTAATTACAATTTACTTCAACCACCAATATATTCTGCTGCACTATATATATGAAGATCTAATTCTGCTGGGTAATTACAATTGACTACAACCACCAATATATTCTGCTGCACTATATCTATATTTGCAAAGCTAATTCTGCTGGGTAATTACAATTGACTACAACCACCAATATATTCTGCTGCACTCTATCTATATATGCAAAGCTAATTCTGCTGAGTAATTACAATTGACTACAACCACCAATATATTCTGCTGCACTATATCTATATATGCAAAGCTAATTCTGCTGGGTAATGCAAATTGAAACATTATTGCATAGTATGTGATTTTTAAGTACTTTTTTAAAGTTTTGAATGATAAAGACCCAGTTTAATCTTTGTGGAATGCCTGGTTGTTGTTTTTAAGGTAATTTATTGCCTGGCATTTGAGGTGGGGGGGGGGTTTGGTTACAGATTTCAATTATTGGTTTTACTTGTAATAGTCTTCTACTTAAGTCCAATGGTGTAGGCTGTGCAAAGCCGTTTGGCTGTGCATTTATTGATCCAAGCGTGCATTTTTATCAAAGCGTGATAAAATTGACACATAACAGCAGCGTTCAATCAGCGTTAATTTATCTTCAGCTGATATCGATTGTGAATTGACGTTTCTTCTCTTCTTGTCACCTACAGTTAATTACAATTGACTACAACCACCAATATATTCTGCTGCACTATATCTATATATGCAAAGCTAATTCTGCTGGGTAATACAAATTGAAACATTATTGCATAGTATGTGATTTTGAAGTACTTTTTTAAAGTTTTGAATGATATAGACCCAGTTTAATCTTTGTGGAATGCCTGGTTGTTGTTTTTAAGGTAATTTATTGCCTGGCATTTGAGGGGGTGGGGTGTGGTTACAGATTTCAATTATTGGTTTCACTTGTAATAGTCTTCTACTTAAGTCCAATGGTGTAGGCTGTGCAAAGCCGTTTGGCTGTGCATTTATTGATCTAAGCGTGCATTTTTATCAAAGCGTGATAAAATTGACACATAACAGCAGCGTTCAATCAGCGTTAATTTATCTTCAGCTGATATCGATTGTGAATTGACGTTTCTTCTCTTCTTGTCACCTACAGGTAATTACAATTGACTACAACCACCAATATATTCTGCTGCACTATATCTATATATGCAAAGCTAATTCTGCTGGGTAATGCAAATTGAAACATTATTGCATAGTATGTGATTTTGAAGTACTTTTTTAAAGTTTTGAATGATATAGACCCAGTTTAATATTTGTGGAATGCCTGGTTGTTGTTTTTATGGTAATTTATTGCCTGGCATTTGAGGGGGTTGGGTGTGGTTACAGATTTCAATTATTGGTTTCACTTGTAATAGTCTTCTACTTAAGTCCAATGGTGTAGGCTGTGCATTTATTGATCTAAGCATGCATTTTTATCAAAGCGTG
The DNA here is from genome assembly GCF_028390025.1 of Pseudophryne corroboree. NCBI lineage: Eukaryota > Metazoa > Chordata > Amphibia > Anura > Myobatrachidae > Pseudophryne > Pseudophryne corroboree. The sequence continues at coordinate 11,783 of NW_026968406.1, forward strand.
ATAAAATTGACACATAACAGCAGTGTTCAATCAGCATTAATTTATCTTCAGCTGATATCGATTGTGAATTGACGTTTCTTCTCTTCTTGTCACCTCCAGGTAATTACAATTGACTACAACCACCAATATATTCTGCTGCACTATATCTATATATGCAAAGCTAATTCTGCTGGGTAATGCAAATTGAAACATTATTGCATAGTATGTGATTTTGAAGTACTTTTTTAAAGTTTTGAATGATATAGACCCAGTTTAATCTTTGTGGAATGCCTGGTTGTTGTTTTTAAGGTAATTTATTGCCTGGCATTTGAGGGGGTGGGGTGTGGTTACAGATTTCAATTATTGGTTTCACTTGTAATAGTCTTCTACTTAAGTCCAATGGTGTAGGCTGTGCAAAGCCATTTGGCTGTGCATTTATTGATCTAAGCGTGCATTTTTATCAAAGCGTGATAAAATTGACACATAACAGCAGTGTTCAATCAGCGTTCAATCGAAGTGAAAAAGAAGGAAAACAGAAGCACACCAATCTAACAAAACAAAGAAAACTGAAGAACTAATAACAAATGTGAGTCACTTACTCCTCAGATCACTCACCTCCTGATTGTTGCATCTGATTACATAGCACAGAACTACCTTACTTGGACATTTCATAAACCATCCATTTCACCTACAAATGCCTGTATCTGTATTATTGTAATTTTGTTTTTTAAGCACAGCTGCACCAATGCAATTTTGCCTGCAAACACTTAAAACATCTAACATAATTACCATTGCTTCTTAAACCTCTCACAATCCTTTCATTTCTTACACTCCAAATACATTTCTGCACCCACTTTATCTACGCTTTTGACTCATTTCATACTAAATCTACACCCCTTGAGCCTACACTGCTTTTCTCACCTGCATTTCTGCAATTCTTCTGCTCGGATTGCCTTACAGTCTCCTCTCCTACTTCCACTACTTCAACCTATTTACCTACTTAACACTATGTCAAGGTTTTCTTATACTCCCCACATCACTCAGTGTCTACCTAATAATGTATCTTTATCCTTCCCCACTAGTCTCCTCCACCTCCTCCTCTCTCCCCTCCTCTGTCTCCCCTCCATCCCTCTGTTTCCTTCCCCCACCTTTCCTGTTACCCCACTTTCATTCACCTCTGCCCCATGGTCCTGCTACCCCACAACTCAGCCCTGCTCCCTCTCTCCCTTCCCTGTCACCTCCCCACACCCCCATCCACATCACACTGACCTCCCTCCCTGCCCACCTTTGGTAAACGTAACCGAAAGGCAACTGGGTTGACTCTTTTAATAATAAGAAATGGCCCAATAAATTTGGGTCCCAGTCTAGCTGAGGATTGTCGAAGCCTGATGTTGCGAGTCGACAACCACACCCTATCTCCCACCTTAAAAGTGCAAGGACGTCGGAGCCTGTCAGAAAATTTCTTCTCTCGAAAGGCCGCTTTTCTGAGAGCAAGGTGCACCTTTTTCCAAATGGCTCTGAGATGGGAGGTTAAGGTAAGCGAGGAGACTGAGGAATGATGAAAAAAAGAATTAGCTCTGGGGTGAAAACCAAAAACTGAAAAGAATGGAGACTCTTTAGTGGAGGAATGACAAGAATTATTGTAAGCAAATTCAGCCAACGGAAGAAACTCGGACCAATCATTCTGGAGTTTGGCTGAATACAAGCGCAAATATTGTTTCAATGATTGGTTAACTCGTTCGGTTTGCCCGTTGGATTGTGGGTGGTAACCGGATGTTAACGACAATTTCATCTTCAATGAGGCACAAAAACATTTCCAGAATTGTGCGATGAATTGTGGACCCCGATCAGAAACAATATCAGTAGGTAACCCATGAAGCCTGAATACATGGCGGAGAAACAAAACTGCCAACCCTTGGGCAGAAGGCAATCGGGGAAGAGCAATAAAATGAGCCATTTTACTAAAACGGTCCACTACCACCCATATGACTCGGAATCCGGCTGAAAGGGGAAGGTCAACCACAAAATCCATGGAAATATGAGACCACGGCCTGAGAGGAACATTTAAGGGCATAAGTTGCCCGATGGGCAAGGAACGGGGAACCTTATGCTGTGCACAAACCTGACATGAATAAACAAATTCCTTGACGTCTTTAGAAAGACCAGGCCACCATACTGAGCGAGAGACTAACTCCAATGTCTTAGAGACTCCTGGATGCCCTGAAACTTTGTTATCATGGAATTCCGTTAAAACAGTAACTCTCAAAAACTCAGGGACGTAAAGACGACCAGCAGGAGTAATTCTAGGAGCTTGGTGTTGAAGCTGTTTTAACTGGGTAAATAAATCTTGTGTGAGGCCCGCCCAGATGACCGAAGATGGAAGTATGGGGGTAACAGGATTGTTATTGTGAACCGGAAGAAAGCTATGTGACAGGGCATCAGCCTTAGTATTCTTGGAACCAGGCCTGAAAGTGATTATAAATTTGAAACGCGTAAAAAATAATGCCCAACGTGCCTGCCGGGCATTAAGCCGCTTAGCCGATTCAATCTATTGCAGGTTCTTATGGTCAGTCAATACCGAAATAGTATGTTTTGCTCCCTCCAGCCAATGCCTCCACTCCTCGAAAGCCCATTTTACCGCCAGTAACTCCCGATTACCAACGTCATAGTTGGATTCAGCGGAGGAGAATTTCCTGGACATAAAGGCACAAGGATATAACTCCAGAGACTCCGGATCCTTTTGAGAAAGGATAGCCCCCACTCCAACCTCCGAGGCATCAACCTCCACCACAAAGGGCAATTCCGGATTAGGATGTCTGAGGACTGGAGCCGAGACAAAGGCTTGTTTCTAGGCCCGGAAGGACAACTCAGCTTCACGCGACCAGTTGGTAGGATCCGCTCCTTTCTTTGTCAGAGCTACAATGGGAGCAACCAGGTCAGAAAAAGAATGAATGAACCTCCTATAATAATTCGCAAACCCTAAAAAACGCTTAATTGCTTTTAAATTGGTGGGTTGCGCCCAACTAAGGATGGCCTGGAGTTTCTTTGGTTCCATGGAAAATCCCTGAGGGCAAATTATGTACCCTAAAAAAGATACTTCCGTGACATGAAACTCACACTTCTCCAGCTTGGCATATAAATGATTCTCACATAACTTTTGAAGAACCAGACGCACCTGGGTAACATGTTGTTCCATTGATTTAGAAAAAATCAGGATGTCGTCTAAGTAAACGACCACGAATTTCCCTAGGAAGTCACGGAGCACATCGTTAATGAGGTCTTGAAAAACTGCCGGAGCATTGGACAGGCCGAACGGCATCACCAGGTATTCGTAGTGACCCGACTGAGTACTGAAGGCCGTTTTCCACTCATCTCCAGATTTAATTCGGATGAGGTTGTACGCTCCTCTAAGGTCAATTTTAGAAAAAATCACAGCAGAACGTAACTGATCAAAGAGTACAGAAATCAACGGCAAAGGATAGGTGTTTTTAACTGAGATCTTATTCAGGGCTCTAAAATCAATGCAAGGTCTAAGCGAGCCATCCTTTTTCTCCACAAAGAAGAAGCCTGCACTTAAAGGAGATTTTGATGGTCTAATAAATCCTTTCTCAAGGCTCTCCTTTACATAATCATTCATAGCCGCAGTTTCTGGCCCGGATAATGCATATAATCTTCACTTTGGCAATGCGGCACCAGGAATTAACTCAATAGCACAATCATAAGGCCGATGGGGAGGCAGAATGTCCGCATTGCCTTTGGAGAAAACATCAGCAAACTCCTGGTATTCCACCGGAATGAGTTCTGGAATGATAGCTGCTACTCTGACTGGAAACGTGATACATTCCTTATCACAAAAAGTACCCCAATGTGAAATCTCCCCCGACCGCCAATCAATGGTGGGATTATGAAAGGCCAGCCAAGGGTGACCCAGAACAACTGGAACTGCTGGGCAATGTGTAAGAAAGAACTCGATTTTCTCGGAATGTAGAGCTCCTACTGTAAGTAGTACAGGGGGTGTACAGAGAGAAATAATCCCATTAGACAGCGGACTCCCATCTAAGCCATGCATGGTGACACACCTACCCAAAGGTAACTGAGGAATGCCTAAGGCCTTAGCCCAAGTTAAATCCATAAAGTTTCCTGCAGCTCCACTGTCAACAAAAGCCGACACCAAAGAACTGAGGCTGCCAAAGGAAACTTTAACTGGGACTAAAAGGGAGTTATTCGAGGAGATAAGCTGCAGACCTAGGTGAACCCCCTCACAATTCACCTGGTCAAAGCGTTTCCCGACTTGTTCGGACAATTACGAGCAAAATGTCCCTTACCCCCACAGTACAGACAAAGACCAGAATTTTGCCTTCTGGCTCTTTCTTCAGGAGACAGCCGGAAGAGACCCATCTGCATGGTCTCCTCTACGTCTTCAGGAATGGAATATACACACGGACTTGACCTTACAGGTGCTCCTTTTTCAGCCCTCCGCTCTCTGAGACGACGATCAATCTTAATAGAAAGCTCCATGAGTTTATCGAGAGTCTCAGGAGCGGGGTACTGAAGGAGACTGTCTTTTATAGACTCTGATAAGCCGAGGCGAAACTGACTGCGCAGGGCTGGGTCATTCCAGCCACAGTCGTTCGACCAACGGCGAAACTCCGTACAATAAACCTCTGCAGGATTTCTACCCTGTCTGAGAGCGCGCAACTGACTTTCAGCGGACGCCTCTCTATCAGGGTCATCATACAAGAGCCCTAAAGACTCAAAAAAAGCGTCAATTGACAACAATGCCGGATCCTCTGCTCTTAAACCAAATGCCCAGGTCTGAGGATCCCCCTGGAGCAAAGAAATAATAAACCCGACCCGCTGAGATTCAGTACCCGAGGAAGTCGGTCTTAAACGAAAAAAAAGTTTACAGGATTCTTTAAAATTAAAAAAACTCTTTTCTATCACCAGAAAAACGGTCAGGCAAATGCATCTTTGGTTCAGGGACTACCCTTGGGGAAGCTCGCAAAAGATCTTCCTGCGACTTCACCCGAAGAGAAAGATCCTGAACCATCTGAGTAAGTTCTAGAATCTGGCTGACTAAGAGCTGACCAGGATTTGGCCCTAAACCTGTTGGATTCATGAGGCCGATAAACTCTCACAAAACTGAATGAGAAAAAATTAAACCCTGTTTAATTTTAAGTTTTGGTATGGCCGGTAATAATGTTATGATTCCAGCACTCTGGTCAGAGAAGATCTTATGGCAAGGACTGGAGCACTGGAACGGAATGCTGGGGAAGGGAGCAGGACAGGAAAATAGCCCCTGGCGCCCTAACTCTGTTGTCTCACCCGTGTTGTCAGAAATCCCCTGCGAGACTATGGTTTCTTGAGCCCTTGGCAGCCGCGTTTGAAGGGCGGATTATGTCTGCCCAACTTCGATGCCCCCCGGTCTTAATGAGAGACAAAGGGAAACCTGAGACAGGGTGATAACAAGAGGCCCTCTAACTAAACAACCAGGCCAGGGGCTAAGCAAACTCAAAACTATAATATGTGCGGAGAAACCGCCAGGAAAAAGGACAACCAAAATATCCACTTGTCCAATTCTCCTACCCGGCACCGCCAAGTACCAGAGAGGACTTGTGGAAGCGGAACCCTCCGCAAGTGCTCCAAACACAAAATATAAAAGGTAAAGCGGCTGAGCCGCAACACACGGCAGAGCCGCAACTCACGAACACCACTGGATATAAAACGGTGATCAGTCAGGACTCCAGGGAACCAAACGACCTCTTGGGATGAGATGATAACTCCCGAATACCGGACTTCTGCGGACTGGAATGACCGGATACAGCAGGACTGGAAACAGACTCTCAGCAAACAAAGGCAGCATGCAGGAAGCTATTACCGGCGTCTGTGAGAAGCCCTGGGAGTGTATTTAACAAGGAGTCCTCCAATCAGCTGCTAAAGGCTGATTAGAATAAATGCCAGAGAGCAGGTGAATATCTTAATTTCCTAAAGCCTAGCAACGGGGAACGCGGTCCGCCAGTGGCGTCCCCGTTGCTAGGGTCCGTGCGGCTCAGCGCGCCCGGCGTCTAGCGTTGCTAGGGAGCCGGCGGCTGTACGTGCACGGCGTCTCTAGTTGCTAGGCGCCGGGCCGCGCAGACCATCAAGCGGACCCCGGCGCCTAACAGTATGACTCCCAAAAACAACAACCGCGTCATTGGGACCAACTGCGATTTTGGCAAGTTTAGGAGCCAACCATGTTGTTGAAGAACTGTCAGGGAGAGTGCAATGTTTTGCACCAACTGGTCCCTGGATCTCGCCTTTATCAGGAGATCATCCAAGTACGGGATAATTGTGACTTCTTGCTTGCGAAGGAGAACCATAATTTCCGCCATCACCCTGGTGAAAATCCTCGGAGCCGTGGACAGACCAAACGGCAATGTCTGAAATTGGTAATGACAATCCTGAATTGCAAACCTTAGGTAGCTTGAGGCAGTGGCTAAATGGGAACATGTAAGTAGGCATCCTTTATGTCTACCAAAACCATGAAATCTCCGTCCTCCGGACTGGAGATCACTGCCCTGAGAAATTCCATCTTGAAATTGAATTTCTTTAGGAAGAAATTGAGGGATTTCAGATTTAAGATTGGTCTGACTGAGCCGTCCGGCTTCGGGACCACGAAGAGGCTTGAATAAAAACCTTCTCCCTGCTGACTAAGGCCAATTTGAACAATCGGTGAGGGGGAACGTCTTGAAACCCCAGTTTGTACCCTTGGGACACTATTTGTAAAACCCACGAGTCCAGGTCCGAATGAATCCAGAACTGACTGAAGAGTTTTAGACGTGCCCCCACTGGTGTGGGCTCCTGCAAGAAAGCCCCAGTGTCATGCAGTGGATTTGGCAGAAGCAGAGGACAATCTCTGGTCCTGCGATCTTGAAGAGGCTACAGACCTCTTCCTTTTCCTTCCTTTACCTGCAAAGAAAGGGGAATCTAAACTTCTTGCATATCTATTGGGCCAAAATGACTGCGGTAGATAATGATGCGTCTTCATCCGTTGACAGGGAACATAGGGCAAGAAGGTTGACAAGCTATTACCGGCGTCTGTGTGAAGCACTGAGAAGGTATTTAGCAGGGAGTCCTTCAATCAGAAGTTCAGAGCCTGATTAGCACAATGCCGTGCAGCTGCCTTGCTGCACGACCAGAAGACAAGTGTGTGTGTGTAGTTTACTTGATTGACCCTGCAAGGGGAGCGCAGTCCGTCCGTGGCGTCCCCGTTGCTAGGGTCCAGGCGGCTCAGCGCGCCCGGCGTCCTAGCGTTGCTAGGGAGCCGGCGGCTAGCACACTCGGCGTCCCTAGTTGCTAGGCGCCGGGCCGCGAGGACATCGCGGACCACGGCGCCTAACACCTGTGTGTTCTCTTCCTCTCCTACCTCACACTGGAACTGGCCGCCCAGAGAACGAGAGGGCAGCGGCTGACATCAGAGAGGGTGCAGCAATCTGTGTGGGCAGAGCCCCTCACAGCAAGGTGTCCTTATGCTGTGCCCCGTGTAATCACTGTGATCCATACAGACTCTCACCCTGGTATGCTCTCTATTATTTATTTTTTTACACTGCGGCATGCTCGAGGGAAGGGAGCAGGCACCACCCCACCGCCACTACTCCTCCGCCAGCATCACTGCCGAGCCGGTCAGTGTTCCGGCGGCAATGAGCAGTAGGCAGCCACCAGCAACAACAGTCAGGAAGCTGTTACTCCCGGCAGCAGTAGCGTCAAGCTGCAATTCAGCCAGCGGCACGATGATCCGGGAGACAGTGGCAGCACAGGGAAGCAGTACCCCCTCCAATCGCAGCACCAACTAGGAGACTGAGGCAGCAACCTGCCCCCAGCAGCAGCACCACCCTGATGATAGGTAAGATGCATTTTGGTGTCACAAGAAGGTGGCCGGAGTAGTGGCTGGCTGTGGTCACACCCCGGGGAAAAGTGATAGTGATTTCAGTGTTCCCTTGCGCGGGGATTGGATGTGTAGATGTATGGAGGCTATGTATGTATAGATGTGAGCGGCAGTGTGCGGATGTATGAGAGCGGCAGTGTGCGGATGTATGAGAGCGGCAATGTACGGCTGTATAACTGCGTCGGTGTGCGGCTGTATGAGTGCGATGGTGTGCGGCTGTATGCGTGCGGCGGTGTGCGGCTGTAAGAGTGCGGCAGTGTGCGGCTGTAAGAGTACGGCTGTAAGAGTGCGGCTGTAAGAGTGCGGCTGTAAGAGTGCGGCTGTAAGAGTGCGGGGTTGTACGGATGTATGAGAGCGGGGTTGTACGGATGTATGAGAGCGGGGTTGTACGGATGTATGAGAGCGGCAGTGTATGGATGTATGAGAGCAACAGTGTACAGTTGTGTGAGAGCGGCAGTGTGCGGATGTATGAGAGTGGCGGTGTACGGATGTATGAGAGCGGCAGTGTATGGATGGCAGCGTCATAGGGAGGGATGTCGGAATGCTGTTATAGGGTTCCTAATACAAAATGCCACGTTGGGCTTGATGGGCAGGTAGTGCGGCAAGCACACCCAAATTGGCATCTGACGTCGCCTGCAGTCCACACTGTTGTGAGGAGTCAGAGTTAATTTTGACTGTGTAGTGTACTCACAGAGGACCTACCGCCCGTCCCCTCCTCGCATCTGAGCAGCAGGTCAGGCTCTTATTTTCTTTTTAATCAGGAGAGGCCGAGTGAACTGTGAGCAGGGGGGCAGAGCTACATGGGACCCAGAGGGGCTGCTGTGCTGTCAGAGAGGGAGAGGAAGAGAGAGATGAAGCTACTGCAGATCCCCAGCTGATTGTGAGGTGCCGGGTTGAAGGGTGATGTGATCACCCTTCTCCCTCGCTGCCGCTGGGGACCGCATCTAGGCTTCCTCCATCGAGGGCATGCGGCGCAGCAGTGGGCAGCGTGTAATGAGTTTGTCTGACTCATTATACTGCTGCCTGTTGTGGACACCTCCGTCCATACGGACTGGTGTACATGCCCAGCACAGAGGTGACAGTGTTGGTGGAAGTGCTGCCCAGTTCTGACCCTGCAGGCCTCCCTGATCTGACTGCGGCCGCTGCTACTGCTGCGGCCCGAAACCCCTGCCGGTCCCCTCCATAGACTTCTGCCTGTCCAGCGCTGAGGTACTAGGGGTATCCCAGCTGCGGGAAGGGTATGTCTCTGGCTTTCTCTCCGGCAGGGGAAGGTGACAGCGGCGGAGGAAGTGTTGCCCACCTCAGACACTGCAGGCCTCCCCGATCCAGCTGCGGCCACAGTTGATGCTGCCAGAACCCCCTGCTGGTCTCCTTTGTTGACTGCCGCATGGCCAGTGCTGAAGTACTGGGGGTAGGCCAGCTACGGGAAGAGTGTATCTGCCTCGGGCTCTCTCTCTCTGTCAGGGGAAGGAAGGGCTGATTCTCAGGCACAACAGGGAGGGCTAGGCTGCAGGAACACAGCACTGGAAGAAACAGGAGGCCGAACTCATGACCAAAAAGTGAGCAGTGCAGTGATCAGCCCCCTAGTCTTTCCCTCTCTCTGGGTGCAGAGCTGTATTCTACAGAGAGAGCTGGGATGGGAAGAAGGGGAACGGCACCTGACACACACATACACGCGCGGCACCTGACACACACATACACGCGCAACACCTGACACACACACATACACGTGCGGCACCTGACACACACACACGTAGCATCAGACACAATAAAATAAACATGCAGCACCTGACCCACACATACACGCGCAACACCTGACACACACACATACACGTGCGGCACCTGACACACACACACGTAGCATCAGACACAATAAAATAAACATGCAGCACCTGACCCACACATACACGCGCAACACCTGACACACACACACATACACGTGCGGCACCTGACACACACACGTACCATCAGACACAATAAAATAAACATGCAGCACCTGACACATGCATATACACGCAGCACCTGACACATGCATATACACGCAGCACCTGACACATGCATATACACGCAGCACCTGACACATGCATATACACGCAGCACCTGACACATACATATACACGCACACCATCAGACACACACATACACACGCAGTGCCTTACTCACACACACATAGACACGTGCAGCACCTGAGGCACACACATGTACACGCGCAGCACCTGACACACACACATGTACACGCGCAGCACCTGACGCACACTCATGTACACACGCAGCACCTGACGCACACTCATGTACACGCGCAGCACCTAATGCACACTCATGTACACGCGCAGCACCTGACGCACACTCATGTACACGCGCATCACCTGACACAGACATACGTATTCATGCACAGCACCAGACATACACTTGTACACACGCGGAGCACCTGATACTCACACACATATACACCCGCAACACCTGACACACACACACACACACACGTGCGGCAGCTGACGCATACACACGCACCATCAGACACACTCATATATACACGCAGCACCTGACACACACATACACACAGGAGCTGACACACACATACACAGGCAGCACCTGACACACACACACATATACACGCGCAGCACCTGACACCACGCACTCACACGTACAAGCAATGCATTTCACGCCTACCTCCAGCCTCAGTTACAGGCTGCTGCCGCCTACCCCCCTCCCTGCATCAGCTGCAAAGGCAGCAAAATATTTTGACCAAAGTCTAAAGGCCCGTACACATTAAACGATGTCGCTCTGTGAGCTACATCGTCTAATGTTTCCCCTCCCGGGCCGGCCGGCGGCCGACTGTACACACTGAGCGATATGACCGCTCATATCGCTCAGTGACGTCACGCCCCCGCCAGCCCTGCATGAAGGTCGTGGACGACAGTCCACATCCTTCCTGCATGCCCTACCGACAGCGAAGATTGTTGCCGACCCGCGGGGCCGCGCATCGTTTGTCGCTGGCTGCATACACACTTAACGATAAAATGAGCGACGTCGCTCATTAAATCGTTAAGTGTGTACGGACCTTAAACAATTTGGTTTGGTTAATAAAATAATTTTGCACAGAACAGTGATGTTATACGAACATTTTCATTAAACATTTAAAAAATCAAATGTTTATTCTTTAAGTGAAATTTTACATTTCTGAATAAAAAAAATAAATTTAAAAAAAGCGATGAAATTCTATTGACAAAAAACCTTACGGTTTCACATGTCCCATTAAGGCTTCTTAGACATGATCGAAATTTCAGAAACCTGTTGTAACTCTTCCACTCAAACTCCAAAAAGCAATGAAATTCCAATCATTAAGGCTGACGCCTTAATGGACGTGTTCCTTGCGCAATACAGATATGGTATGCCATCACAGCCTGTGGGTAAGTGCAGATTCAGCACTCTCACAGAGTGAGATTGCTGTCACTCACACAATGGTGGAGCTGCTAATTCACAGATTTGTGTGCTCATTGGAATACACACATGCAGTCTATGCAACTGAAGGTCTGAGCGGAAGACAAAGCTGCTCAGATGAGGTAAGAGTGTTGTTGATTGGAGGGAGGAGAGAGGTGTGGATGGGGGAACAGAAGTGTGTGGATAGAGGGAACACTAAGCAGCACTAATGGGGGGGACAGAGAAACACAGGGGGTAATTCAGACCGCAGCAGCAGCAGCGATTGCAGTCTGAATTAGTTTGTGAGGTGCGCACGTGCAATGGCCGCACTGCGCGTGCGTACCCCAGGAGCCCAGTGAGATGCTATCACCCTGCCTGATTGATAGGCAGAGGTGGTTGCGGGGAAGGAGGGGGGCGTGCAAACAGCGTTAGAATGCCATTGGCAGGGCATGGTCTGCACAACGGAGGCGTTTCCGGACCACTGGGGGGTGGGCTGTGGCGGTTATCCCCCTGCCAAGAGCGCAGGATCCACTAAATTTACCTTCAGGATGTCAGCTACATGAATAGGGTAAGAGTGGTGTGGATAGGGGGTAGATTAAGCAGCAAGTATGGGAAGGGAGACAGAGCGGTGCAGATGGGGGAAATGGTGCAGATGGGTTGAAAACACTGGCATGGATGGGTAGAAAACTGGTGCAGATGGGAGAGAAGACAGTGTGCCATGTACTGGAGGAGGCGGAGTGACGTTGAAGAAGGAAACACTGAGCAGCACAGAGAGAAGGAAACGGTGGTACAGACAATGCACAGGTGGGGAAAGACAGATGGTACAGATAAGTTAGTACAGACTAGCACAGATGGGAGAACACAGCAGTAGGGATTGGGGAAGACCGGGCAGCATGGGGGTGTATAGGGGAAGTAAGTGTAGATGCATAGACCGTAGATGGGGTATTATAGTTTAGCAATTAACCAAGATGTTTGAGGGAGCTAAATGTGTATACTAAGTGAGATGGATGTATGGAGTTAGAAGGATGTTGTAACAAGGTGGCTTTGTTGTGTTGACTGAATGGGATGGTTGTGGGCACTGTGTGGGATGGGAGCACCACAAAACTGCTCAGACCTTCAGTTGCATAGACTGCATGTGTGTATTCCAATGAGCACACAAATCTGTGAATTAGCAGCTCCACCATTGTGTGAGTGACAGCAATCTCACTCTGTGAGAGTGCTGAATCTGCACTTACCCACAGGCTGTGATGGCATACCATATCTGTATTGCGCAAGGAACACGTCCATTAAGGCGTCAGCCTTAATGATCGGAATTTCATTGCTTTTTGGAGTTTGAGTGGAAGAGTTACAACAGGCTTCTGAAATTTCGATCATGTCTAAGAAGCCTTAATGGGACATGTGAAACCGTAAGGTTTTTTGTCTATGGAATATATATATATATATATATCACAAACATATATGATTCATACATATATCACACACACATACATGATACATACATGAGAAAGACCTGGGATGGTGATGAGGCCAGGGCCCCCTGCTGATGTTGCGTTGAGGTTCAATCCCACCCAGGGACCTAATTGACCTTGTTATCAGATTTTGGTGATCTTTAAGTAGACAAGTCAAATTTCATACCCCCTGTTATGGTGTAGGGTACCTGGCCTTCTCTGATGTAATCAGAGTTAGATTTGATTCAGTGATTTTATAAAAACATCTAGGAAGCACAATTTAGCAGTGGGTTGCAGAGAAAAAGAAATATGCTGGCAAAAAAATCAAATTGCGTGATTAAACAGCTCTTCATTTTCTGGCTTTATTTTTATGCTAACAAATTTGTTCTCTGAAAAGTGTCCACAAAGCCAAGTCTCTGATTAACACCTTTGTAGGGATGGTTTTTCACCTATTACTAAATTAAACTTGCTTCATTGGAAAGGCAGCAAGATGCATCCTCATTTCAATGTCTACTGAAATAATACAGGTTGACACCAGGAAACATTAACGCCACTGCATCCTTGCTGCTTTCTCATGTGGAAGTCTGTTTAATGTGAAAACAAGGTGATATCTAATTAGCACACAGGTAAGGAATTAAGAAAATCTTTATTTAAGGGTGAAGATGTTTCTCACAAAATCGTTGCCCCAATGCATCATTGAAATTCAAGCTGGAAAGATGATTTTAAAATATCACTTGTACATTTTGTATTGCTCTTCTGGTGACAATGTAGTTTGTTTTTGTCAATTACCATTTTAATAATAGGGTAAAGAAAATGAAGTGGATTTTTGAAAGAAAACAATACTGTCAATATACTATTAAAACAAATTAAAATGGTAAAAGTTATTGTACTTTAAGTAAAAATAAAAGAGACAAAATATCAATCCCAGTTTTGGATTACTTTAATTAACAAAAAAAAAATGCATATAGCAGAGGATAGTTTCAATCTGCCTACCTCTGGGTTATGGGCCCAGCATGCTTCCATTGCAGTACTCTGCTGCACATGTAAGTTCAAGAGATCCTGAAGCACTCACTCATCATGGGAAAGTACCAATGTGTTTCTTCGTTGGTTGATGGAAGAAACATCTTACAAAAACTCTCCAGATTATTGACTTTTTAAAGCAGGGCTGGCCAAACCAGTCCTCGAGATCTACTAACAGTTCACATTTTCTAGACTACCTAGCTGGTGCACAGGTGTAGTCATTACTAATTAAGCTATCACATGATTTTAATACCTACCGGTAAATCCTTTTCTCTTAGTCTGTTGAGGATGCTGGGCACCCGTCCCAGTGTGTACTGTGTCTGCAGTTATTAAATGGCCCTTAACTCCAGAACATTTATGTGGAGACAACTTTCCTGACTTGACCATCTTCCTTGGACGTTTTCCCCCTGTGTGACTGCTCCCCAGCCTCGGAGGGTTGCATCTGTGGTCCCTAGGATCCAGTCCTGGATCCCGAACCATCGCCCCTCTAGGAGGTGAGAACTGTGCAGCCACCAATGGAGTGAGATTCTGGTCTTGGAAGACAGGATTATCCTCCGGTGCATGTGTAGGTGGGATCCGGACCAATTGTCCAACAGGTCCCACTGGAACACTCTGGCATGGAACCTGCCAAACTGAATGGTCTCGTAGGCCACAACCATCTTCCCCAGCAACTGAATGCATTGATGGATTAACACTCTTGCTGGTTTCAGAATTTGTTTGACCAGACTCTGGATCTCCATAGCCTTTCCACTGGAAGAAAACCTCTTCTGTGTCCAGTATGTGTTATGATTCCAGCACTCTGGTCAGAGAAGATCTTATGGCAAGGACCGGAGCACTGGAACGGAATGCTGGGGAAGGGAGCAGGACAGGAAAATAGCCCCTGGCGCCCTAACTCTGTTGTCTCACCCGTGTTGTCAGAAATCCCCTGCGAGACTATGGTTTCTTGAGCCCTTGGCAGCCGCGTTTGAAGGGCGGATTATGTCTGCCCAACTTCGATGCCCCCCGGTCTTAATGAGAGACAAAGGGAAACCCGAGACAGGGTGATAACAAGAGGCCCTCTAACTAAACAACCAGGCCAGGGGCTAAGCAAACTCAAAACTATAATATGTGCGGAGAAACCGCCAGGAAAAAGGACAACCAAAATATCCACTTGTCCAATTCTCCTACCCGGCACCGCCGAGTACCAGAGAGGACTTGTGGAAGCGGAACCCTCCGCAAATGCTCCAAACACAAAATATAAAAGGTAAAGCGGCTGAGCCGCAACACACGGCAGAGCCGCAACTCACGAACACCACTGGATATAAAACGGTGATCAGTCAGGACTCCAGGGAACCAAACAACCTCTTGGGATGAGATGACAACTCCCGAATACCGGACTTCTGCGGACTGGAATGACCGGATACAGCAGGACTGGAAACAGACTCTCAGCAAACAAAGGCAGCATGCAGGAAGCTATTACCGGCATCTGTGAGAAGCCCTGGGAGTGTATTTAACAAGGAGTCCTCCAATCAGCTGCTAAAGGCTGATTAGAATAAATGCTGTGCAGCTGCCTTGCTGCACGGCCAGAGAGCAGGTGAATATCTTAATTTCCTAAAGCCTAGCAACGGGGAACGCGGTCCACCAGTGGCGTCCCCGTTGCTAGGGTCCGTGCGGCTCAGCGCGCCTGGCGTCTAGCGTTGCTAGGGAGCCGGCGGCTGTACGTGCACGGCATCTCTAGTTGCTAGGCGCCGGGCCGCGCAGACCATCAAGCGGACCCCGGCGCCTAACAGTACCCCCCCCTTGAGGAGGGGTCAAGGAACCCCTAAAGCCAGGTTTCTGAGGAAATTCCCGAAAAAATGCCCTCTTGAGCCTCGGGGCATGAAGATCCTTATCCAGGACCCAAGACCTTTCCTCCGGACCATAGCCTTTCCAGTGAACCAGAAAATACAGCCGATCCCGGGACAATTTGGAATCGAGAACCTTCTCTACCAAGAACTCCTGTTGTCCCTGTACATCCACTGGAGATCTACCCTGAGAGATCTTCCGAGGAAATCTACTGGAAGAAACGTATTGTTTCAACAGGGAACAATGAAACGTATTTCCAATCCTGAGAGATCTTGGTAAACGTAACCGAAAGGCAACTGGGTTGACTCTTTTAATAATAAGAAATGGCCAAATAAATTTGGGTCCCAGTCTAGCTGAGGATTGTCGAAGCCTGATGTTGCGAGTCGACAACCACACCCTATCTCCCACCTTAAAAGTGCAAGGACGTCGGAGCCTGTCAGAAAATTTCTTCTCTCGAAAGGCCGCTTTTCTGAGAGCAAGGTGCACCTTTTTCCAAATGGCTCTGAGATGGGAGGTTAAGGTAAGCGAGGAGACTGAGGAATGATGAAAAAAAGAATTAGCTCTGGGGTGAAAACCAAAAACTGAAAAGAATGGAGACTCTTTAGTGGAGGAATGACAAGAATTATTGTAAGCAAATTCAGCCAACGGAAGAAACTCGGACCAATCATTCTGGAGTTTGGCTGAATACAAGCGCAAATATTGTTTCAATGATTGGTTAACTCGTTCGGTTTGCCCGTTGGATTGTGGGTGGTAACCGGATGTTAACGACAATTTCATCTTCAATGAGGCACAAAAACATTTCCAGAATTGTGCGATGAATTGTGGACCCCGATCAGAAACAATATCAGTAGGTAACCCATGAAGCCTGAATACATGGCGGAGAAACAAAACTGCCAACCCTTGGGCAGAAGGCAATCGGGGAAGAGCAATAAAATGAGCCATTTTACTAAAACGGTCCACTACCACCCATATGACTCGGAATCCGGCTGAAAGGGGAAGGTCAACCACAAAATCCATGGAAATATGAGACCATGGCCTGAGAGGAACATTTAAGGGCATAAGTTGCCCGATGGGCAAGGAACGGGGAACCCTATGCTGTGCACAAACCTGACATGAATAAACAAATTCCTTGACGTCTTTAGAAAGACCAGGCCACCATACTGAGCGAGAGACTAACTCCAATGTCTTAGAGACTCCTGGATGCCCTGAAACTTTGTTATCATGGAATTCCGTTAAAACAGTAACTCTCAAAAACTCAGGGACGTAAAGACGACCAGCAGGAGTAATTCTAGGAGCTTGGTGTTGAAGCTGTTTTAACTGGGTAAATAAATCTTGTGTGAGGCCCGCCCAGATGACCGAAGATGGAAGTATGGGGGTAACAGGATTGTTATTGTGAACCGGAAGAAAGCTATGTGACAGGGCATCAGCCTTAGTATTCTTGGAACCAGGCCTGAAAGTGATTATAAATTTGAAACGCGTAAAAAATAATGCCCAACGTGCCTGCCGGGCATTAAGCCGCTTAGCCGATTCAATCTATTGCAGGTTCTTATGGTCAGTCGATACCGAAATAGTATGTTTTGCTCCCTCCAGCCAATGCCTCCACTCCTCGAAAGCCCATTTTACCGCCAGTAACTCCCGATTACCAACGTCATAGTTGGATTCAGCGGAGGAGAATTTCCTGGACATAAAGGCACAAGGATGTAACTCCAGAGACTCCGGATCCTTTTGAGAAAGGATAGCCCCCACTCCAACCTCCGAGGCATCAACCTCCACCACAAAGGGCAATTCCGGATTAGGATGTCTGAGGACTGGAGCCGAGACAAAGGCTTGTTTCAAGGCCCGAAAGGACAACTCAGCTTCACGCGACCAGTTGGTAGGATCCGCTCCTTTCTTTGTCAGAGCTACAATGGGAGCAACCAGGTCAGAAAAAGAATGAATGAACCTCCTATAATAATTCGCAAACCCTAAAAAACGCTTAATTGCTTTTAAATTGGTGGGTTGCGCCCAACTAAGGATGGCCTGGAGTTTCTTTGGTTCCATGTTAAATTATGTACCCTAAAAAAGATACTTCCGTGACATGAAACTCACACTTCTCCAGCTTGGCATATAAATGATTCTCACATAAATTTTGAAGAACCAGACGCACCTGGGTAACATGTTGTTCCATTGATTTAGAAAAAATCAGGATGTCGTCTAAGTAAACGACCACGAATTTCCCTAGGAAGTCACGGAGCACATCGTTAATGAGGTCTTGAAAAACTGCCGGAGCATTGGACAGGCCGAACGGCATCACCAGGTATTCGTAGTGACCCGACTGAGTACTGAAGGCCGTTTTCCACTCATCTCCAGATTTAATTCGGATGAGGTTGTACGCTCCTCTAAGGTCAATTTTAGAAAAAATCACAGCAGAACGTAACTGATCAAAGAGTACAGAAATCAACGGCAAAGGATAGGTGTTTTTAACTGAGATCTTATTCAGGGCTCTAAAATCAATGCAAGGTCTAAGCGAGCCATCCTTTTTCTCCACAAAGAAGAAGCCTGCACTTAAAGGAGATTTTGATGGTCTAATAAATCCTTTCTCAAGGCTCTCCTTTACATAATCATTCATAGTCGCAGTTTCTGGCCCGGATAATGCATATAATCTTCCCTTTGGCAATGCGGCACCAGGAATTAACTCAATAGCACAATCATAAGGCCGATGGGGAGGCAGAATGTCCGCATTGCCTTTGGAGAAAACATCAGCAAACTCCTGGTATTCCACCGGAATGAGTTCTGGAATGATAGCTGCTACTCTGACTGGAAACGTGATACATTCCTTATCACAAAAAGTACCCCAATGTGAAATCTCCCCCGACCGCCAATCAATGGTGGGATTATGAAAGGCCAGCCAAGGGTGACCCAGAACAACTGGAACTGCTGGGCAATGTGTAAGAAAGAACTCGATTTTCTCGGAATGTAGAGCTCCTACTGTAAGTAGTACAGGGGGTGTACGGAGAGAAATAATCCCATTAGACAGCGGACTCCCATCTAAGCCATGCATGGTGACACACCTACCCAAAGGTAACTGAGGAATGCCTAAGGCCTTAGCCCAAGTTAAATCCATAAAGTTTCCTGCAGCTCCACTGTCAACAAAAGCCGACACCAAAGAACTGAGGCTGCCAAAGGAAACTTTAACTGGGACTAAAAGGGAGTTATTCGAGGAGATAAGCTGCAGACCTAGGTGAACCCCCTCACAATTCACCTGGTCAAAGCGTTTCCCGACTTGTTTGGACAATTACGAGCAAAATGTCCCTTACCCCCACAGTACAGACAAAGACCAGAATTTTGCCTTCTGGCTCTTTCTTCAGGAGACAGCCGGGAGAGACCCATCTGCATGGTCTCCTCTACGTCTTCAGGAATGGAATATACACACGGACTTGACCTTACAGGTGCTCCTTTTTCAGCCCTCCGCTCTCTGAGACGACGATCAATCTTAATAGAAAGCTCCATGAGTTTATCGAGAGTCTCAGGAGCGGGGTACTGAAGGAGACTGTCTTTTATAGACTCTGATAAGCCGAGGCGAAACTGACTGCGCAGGGCTGGGTCATTCCAGCCACAGTCGTTCGACCAACGGCGAAACTCCGTACAATAAACCTCTGCAGGATTTCTACCCTGTCTGAGAGCGCGCAACTGACTTTCAGCGGACGCCTCTCTATCAGGGTCATCATACAAGAGCCCTAAAGACTCAAAAAAAGCGTCAATTGACAACAATGCCGGATCCTCTGCTCTTAAACCAAATGCCCAGGTCTGAGGATCCCCCTGGAGCAAAGAAATAATAAACCCGACCCGCTGAGATTCAGTACCCGAGGAAGTCGGTCTTAAACGAAAATAAAGTTTACAGGATTCTTAAAAATTAAAAAACTCTTTTCTATCACCAGAAAAACGGTCAGGCAAATGCATCTTTGGTTCAGGGACTACCCTTGGGGAAGCTCGCAAAAGATCTTCCTGCGACTTCACCCGAAGAAAAAGATCCTGAACCATCTGAGTAAGTTCTTGAATCTGGCTGACTAAGAGCTGACCAGGATTTGGCCCTAAACCTGTTGGATTCATGAGGCCGATAAACTCTCACAAAACTGAATGAGAAAAAATTAAACCCCGTTTAATTTTAAGTTTTGGTATGGCCGGTAATAATGTTATGATTCCAGCACTCTGGTCAGAGAAGATCTTATGGCAAGGACTGGAGCACTGGAACGGAATGCTGGGGAAGGGAGCAGGACAGGAAAATAGCCCCTGGCGCCCTAACTCTGTTGTCTCACCCATGTTGTCAGAAATCCCCTGCGAGACTATGGTTTCTTGAGCCCTTGGCAGCCGCGTTTGAAGGGCGGATTATGTCTGCCCAACTTCGATGCCCCCCGGTCTTAATGAGAGACAAAGGGAAACCTGAGACAGGGTGATAACAAGAGGCCCTCTAACTAAACAACCAGGCCAGGGGCTAAGCAAACTCAAAACTATAATATGTGCGGAGAAACCGCCAGGAAAAAGGACAACCAAAATATCCACTTGTCCAATTCTCCTACCCGGCACCGCCAAGTACCAGAGAGGACTTGTGGAAGCGGAACCCTCCGCAAATGCTCCAAACACAAAATATAAAAGGTAAAGCGGCTGAGCCGCAACACACGGCAGAGCCGCAACTCACGAACACCACTGGATATAAAACGGTGATCAGTCAGGACTCCAGGGAACCAAACGACCTCTTGGGATGAGATGACAACTCCCGAATACCGGACTTCTGCGGACTGGAATGACCGGATACAGCAGGACTGGAAACAGACTCTCAGCAAACAAAGGCAGCATGCAGGAAGCTATTACCGGCGTCTGTGAGAAGCCCTGGGAGTGTATTTAACAAGGAGTCCTCCAATCAGCTGCTAAAGGCTGATTAGAATAAATGCCGTGCAGCTGCCTTGCTGCACGGCCAGAGAGCAGGTGAATATCTTAATTTCCTAAAGCCTAGCAACGGGGAACGCGGTCCGCCAGTGGCGTCCCCGTTGCTAGGGTCCGTGCGGCTCAGCGCACCCGGCGTCTAGCGTTGCTAGGGAGCCGGCGGCTGTACGTGCACGGCGTCTCTAGTTGCTAGGCGCCGGGCCGCGCAGACCATCAAGCGGACCCCGGCGCCTAACAGTATGACTCCCAAAAACAACAACCGCGTCATTGGGACCAACTGCGATTTTGGCAAGTTTAGGAGCCAACCATGTTGTTGAAGAACTGTCAGGGAGAGTGCAATGTTTTGCACCAACTGGTCCCTGGATCTCGCCTTTATCAGGAGATCATCCAAGTACGGGATAATTGTGACTCCTTGCTTGCGAAGGAGAACCATAATTTCCGCCATCACCCTGGTGAAAATCCTCGGAGCCGTGGACAGACCAAACGGCAATGTCTGAAATTGGTCATGACAATCCTGAATTGCAAACCTTAGGTAGCTTGAGGCAGTGGCTAAATGGGAACATGTAAGTAGGCATCCTTTATGTCTACCAAAACCATGAAATCTCCGTCCTCCGGACTGGAGATCACTGCCCTGAGAAATTCCATCTTGAAATTGAATTTCTTTAGGAAGAAATTGAGGGATTTCAGATTTAAGATTGGTCTGACTGAGCCGTCCGGCTTCGGGACCACGAAGAGGCTTGAATAAAAACCTTCTCCCTGCTGACTAAGGCCAATTTGAACAATCGGTGAGGGGGAACGTCTTGAAACCCCAGTTTGTACCCTTGGGACACTATTTGTAAAACCCACGAGTCCAGGTCCGAATGAATCCAGAACTGACTGAAGAGTTTTAGACGTGCCCCCACTGGTGTGGGCTCCTGCAAGAAAGCCCCAGTGTCATGCAGTGGATTTGGCAGAAGCAGAGGACAATCTCTGGTCCTGCGATCTTGAAGAGGCTACAGACCTCTTCCTTTTCCTTCCTCTACCTGCAAAGAAAGGGGAATCTAAACTTCTTGCATATCTATTGGGCCAAAATGACTGCGGTAGATAATGATGCGTCTTCATCCGTTGACAGGGAACATAGGGCAAGAAGGTTGACTTACCATTGAAATGAGGATGCATCTTGCTGCCTTTCCAATGAAGCAAGTTTAATTTAGTAATAGGTGAAAAACCATCCTTACAAAGGTGTTAATCAGAGACTTGGCTTTGTGGACACTTTTCAGAGAACAAATTTGTTAGCATAAAAATAAAGCCAGAAAATGAAGAGCTGTTTAATCACTCAATTGGATTTTTCTGCCAGCATATTTTTTTTCTCTGGTCCAATGGTGTAGGCTGTGCAAAGCCATTTGGCTGTGCATTTATTGATCTAAGCGTGCATTTTTATCAAAGCGTGATAAAATTGACACATAACAGCAGTGTTCAATCAGCGTTCAATCGAAGTGAAAAAAAAGGAAAACAGAAGCACACCAATCTAACAAAACAAAGAAAACTGAAGAACTAATAACAAATGTGAGTCACTTACTGCTCAATGCCAAGAGTTTCACGTGCTGGGTGTCATGCTCATTGCCAGGGGTTTCACTCTCTGGGTGTCATGCTCATTGCCAGGGGGAACGCAGTAGGGGGTGTTATATAGTAAGCACCACTATGGCATAGTATATAGCATTATATATATTGTGAGCACTGGTGATGTTGAGTGCAGTAGAGCTGCTGCTGGGTAATTACAATTTACTACAACCACCAATATATTCTGCTGCACTATATATATGCAAAGCTAATTCTGCTGGGTAATTACAATTGACTACAACCACCAATATATTCTGCTGCACTATATCTATATTTGCAAAGCTAA
The DNA here is from genome assembly GCF_028390025.1 of Pseudophryne corroboree. Classification (NCBI taxonomy): domain Eukaryota; kingdom Metazoa; phylum Chordata; class Amphibia; order Anura; family Myobatrachidae; genus Pseudophryne; species Pseudophryne corroboree. Next base: position 34,203 of record NW_026968406.1, read on the forward strand.
TTCTGCTGGGTAATTACAATTGACTACAACCACCAATATATTCTGCTGCACTATATCTATATATGAAAAGCTAATTCTGCTGAGTAATTACAATTGACTACAACCACCAATATATTCTGCTGCACTATATCTATATATGCAAAGCTAATTCTGCTGGGTAATGCAAATTGAAACATTATTGCATAGTATGCGATTTTTAAGTACTTTTTTAAAGTTTTGAATGATATAGACCCAGTTTAATCTTTGTGGAATGCCTGGTTGTTGTTTTTAAGGTAATTTATTGCCTGGCATTTGAGGGGGTGGGGTGTGGTTACAGATTTCAATTATTGGTTTCACTTGTAATAGTCTTCTACTTAAGTCCAATGGTGTAGGCTGTGCAAAGCCGTTTGGCTGTGCATTTATTGATCCAAGCGTGCATTTTTATCAAAGCGTGATAAAATTGACACATAGCAGCGTTCAATCAGCGTTAATTTATCTTCAGCTGATATCGATTGTGAATTGACGTTTCTTCTCTTCTTGTCACCTACAGGTAATTACAATTGACTACAACCACCAATATATTCTGCTGCACTATATCTATATATGCAAAGCTAATTCTGCTGGGTAATGCAAATTGAAACATTATTGCATAGTATGTGATTTTTAAGTACTTTTTTAAAGTTTTGAATGATATAGACCCAGTTTAATCTTTGTGGAATGCCTGGTTGTTGTTTTTAAGGTAATTTATTGCCTGGCATTAGAGGGGGTGGGGTGTGGTTACAGATTTCAATTATTGGTTTCACTTGTAATAGTCTTCTACTTAAGTCCAATGGTGTAGGCTGTGCAAAGCCGTTTGGCTGTGCATTTATTGATCTAAGCGTGCATTTTTATCAAAGCGTGATAAAATTGACACATAACAGCAGTGTTCAATCAGCGTTCAATCGAAGTGAAAAAGAAGGAAAACAGAAGCACACCAATCTAACAAAACAAAGAAAACTGAAGAACTAATAACAAATGTGAGTCACTTACTCCTCAGATCACTCACCTCCTGATTGTTGCATCTGATTACATAGCACAGAACTACCTTACTTGGACATTTCATAAACCATCCATTTCACCTACAAATGCCTGTATCTGTATTATTGTAATTTTGTTTTTTAAGCACAGCTGCACCAATGCAATTTTACCTGCAAACACTTAAAACATCTAACATAATTACCATTGCTTCTTAAACCTCTCACAATCCTTTCATTTCTTACACTCCAAATACATTTCTGCACCCACTTTATCTACGCTTTTGACTCATTTCATACTAAATCTACACCCCTTGAGCCTACACTGCTTTTCTCACCTGCATTTCTGCAATTCTTCTGCTCGGATTGCCTTACAGTCTCCTCTCCTACTTCCACTACTTCAACCTATTTACCTACTTAACACTATGTCAAGGTTTTCTTATACTCCCCACATCACTCAGTGTCTACCTAATAATGTATCTTTATCCTTCCCCACTAGTCTCCTCCACCTCCTCCTCTCTCCCCTCCTCTGTCTCCCCTCCATCCCTCTGTTTCCTTCCCCCACCTTTCCTGTTACCCCACTTTCATTCACCTCTGCCCCATGGTCCTGCTACCCCACAACTCAGCCCTGCTCCCTCTCTCCCTTCCCTGTCACCTCCCCACACCCCCATCCACATCACACTGACCTCCCTCCCTGCCCACCTCCTGCAGTTTCCCCTCCTAGCTCAGGCACCCGTACCATCACTACTCTCTCATCATCCCTGCCCTCAAAGTTAATCCCACCTCATCGCTACAGCAACCCTGAAAATCTAATTCACATCTCTCCCACAAACTCATACCCCCTATCCTGTGCCCTCTGGAATGCCAGATCTGTTTGTAACAAACTGGTCCCCACTCATGACCTTTTCATTTCCAACTCCCTACACCTACTAGCCATTACTGAAACTTGGATTATGCCCTCTGACACTACTGCTGCTGCTCTCTCTGCTGGGGGCCTTACATTCACACACACACCCCGACCTGGGGGTCGCCATGGGGGTGGTGTTGGGGTCCTTTTACCTTCTAGTTACTCCTACCAACTCATACCACCAGAACCATCCCTTATATTCTCTACATTTGAGGTCCACGCCATATGCCTCTTCCAACCAGTCCATCTTAGAGTAGCTGTCATTTACCGCCCCCCCTGGCACTGCTTCCAAATTCATCGACAACTTTGCTTCCTGGCTTCCTCACTTCCTCTCTTCTGACATTCCTACCATTATCCTAGGCGATTTCAACATCCCTATTGACATCCCCACACAATCCCCTGCCTCTAAACTCCTTAACCTCACCTCTTCACTTGGTCTCTCCCAGTGGACCTCCTCACCCTCCCATGATGTCGTGTAGATGATGGCCTAACAGGAGGCTTTAAAATTTTAATTCTAGTGTCCTTCGTTTGGGAGAAAAATGCAAAGGTACAAGACAGCTTTTCCTTGCCAATATCTCTCTTTTGCAAAGAGCTGCGCATTGGAAAATTCATGGCTATGCCGTGTAGATGATGGTCTAACAGGAGGCTTTAAAATTTTCTTTCTAGTGTCCTTCGTTTGGGAGAAAAATGCAATGGTACAAGACAGCTTTTCCTTGCCAATATCTCTCTTTTGCAAAGAGCTGCGCATTGGAAAATTCAGGGCTATGTCGTGTAGATGATGGCCTAACAGGAGGCTTTAAAATTTTCTTTCTAGTGTCCTTCGTTTGGGAGAAAAATGCAAAGGTACAAGACAGCTTTTCCTTGCCAATATCTCTCTTTTGCAAAGAGCTACGCATTGGAAAATTCAGGGCTATGTCGTGTAGATGATGGCCTAACAGGAGGCTTTAAAATTTTCTTTCTAGTGACCTTCGTTTGGGAGAAAAATGCAAAGGTACAAGACAGCTTTTCCTTGCCAATATCTCTCTTTTGCAAAGAGCTGCGCATTGGAAAATTCAGGGCTATGTCGTGTAGATGATGGCCTAACAGGAGGCTTTAAAATTTTAATTCTAGTGTCCTTCGTTTGGGAGAAAAATGCAAAGGTACAAGACAGCTTTTCCTTGCCAATATCTCTCTTTTGCAAAGAGCTGCGCATTGGAAAATTCATGGCTATGCCGTGTAGATGATGGTCTAACAGGAGGCTTTAAAATTTTAATTCTAGTGTCCATCGTTTGGGAGAAAAATGCAAAGGTACAAGACAGCTTTTCCTTGCCAATATCTCTCTTTTGCAAAGAGCTGCGCATTGGAAAATTCAGGGCTATGTCGTGTAGATGATGGCCTAACAGGAGGCTTTAAAATTTTCTTTCTAGTGTCCTTCGTTTGGGAGAAAAATGCAAAGGTACAAGACAGCTTTTCCTTGCCAATATCTCTCTTTTGCAAAGAGCTGCGCATTGGAAAATTCATAGCTATGCCGTGTAGATGATGGTCTAACAGGAGGCTTTAAAATTTTCTTTCTAGTGTCCTTCGTTTGGGAGAAAAATGCAATGGTACAAGACAGATTTTCCTTGCCAATATCTCTCTTTTGCAAAGAGCTGCGCATTGGAAAATTCAGGGCTATGTCGTGTAGATGATGGCCTAACAGGAGGCTTTAAAATTTTCTTTCTAGTGTCCTTCGTTTGGGAGAAAAATGCAAAGGTACAAGACAGCTTTTCCTTGCCAATATCTCTCTTTTGCAAAGAGCTGCGCATTGGAAAATTCAGGGCTATGTCGTGTAGATGATGGCCTAACAGGAGGCTTTAAAATTTTCTTTCTAGTGTCCTTCGTTTGGGAGAAAAATGCAAAGGTACAAGACAGCTTTTCCTTGCCAATATCTCTCTTTTGCAAAGAGCTACGCATTGGAAAATTCAGGGCTATGTCGTGTAGATGATGGCCTAACAGGAGGCTTTAAAATTTTCTTTCTAGTGACCTTAGTTTGGGAGAAAAATGCAAAGGTACAAGACAGCTTTTCCTTGCCAATATCTCTCTTTTGCAAAGAGCTGCGCATTGGAAAATTCAGGGCTATGTAGTGTAGATGATGGCCTAACAGGAGGCTTTAAAATTTTCTTTCTAGTGTCCTTCGTTTGGGAGAAAAATGCAAAGGTACAAGACAGCTTTTCCTTGCCAATATCTCTCTTTTGCAAAGAGCTGCGCATTGGAAAATTCAGGGCTATGTCGTGTAGATGATGGCCTAACAGGAGGCTTTAAAATTTTCTTTCTAGTGTCCTTCGTTTGGGAGAAAAATGCAAAGGTACAAGACAGCTTTTCCTTGCCAATATCTCTCTTTTGCAAAGAGCTACGCATTGGAAAATTCAGGGCTATGTCGTGTAGATGATGGCCTAACAGAAGGCTTTAAAATGTTCTTTCTAGTGACCTTCGTTTGGGAGAAAAATGCAAAGGTACAAGACAGCTTTTCCTTGCCAATATCTCTATTTTGCAAAGAGCTGCGCATTGGAAAATTCAGGGCTATGTCGTGTAGATGATGGCCTAACAGGAGGCTTTAAAATTTTCTTTCTAGTGACCTTCGTTTGGGATAAAAATGCAAAGGTACAAGACAGCTTTTCCTTGCCAATATCTCTCTTTTGCAAAGAGCTGCGCATTGGAAAATTCAGGGCTATGTCGTGTAGATGATGGCCTAACAGGAGGCTTTAAAATGTTCTTTCTAGTGTCCTTCGTTTGGGAGAAAAATGCAAAGGTACAAGACAGCTTTTCCTTGCCAATATCTCTCTTTTGCAAAGAGCTGCGCATTGGAAAATTCAGGGCTATGTCGTGTAGATGATGGCCTAACAGGAGGCTTTAAAATTTTAATTCTAGTGTCCTTCGTTTGGGAGAAAAATGCAAAGGTACAAGACAGCTTTTCCTTGCCAATATCTCTCTTTTGCAAAGAGCTGCGCATTGGAAAATTCATGGCTATGCCGTGTAGATGATGGTCTAACAGGAGGCTTTAAAATTTTCTTTCTAGTGTCCTTCGTTTGGGAGAAAAATGCAATGGTACAAGACAGCTTTTCCTTGCCAATATCTCTCTTTTGCAAAGAGCTGCGCATTGGAAAATTCAGGGCTATGTCGTGTAGATGATGGCCTAACAGGAGGCTTTAAAATTTTCTTTCTAGTGTCCTTCGTTTGGGAGAAAAATGCAAAGGTACAAGACAGCTTTTCCTTGCCAATATCTCTCTTTTGCAAAGAGCTACGCATTGGAAAATTCAGGGCTATGTCGTGTAGATGATGGCCTAACAGGAGGCTTTAAAATTTTCTTTCTAGTGACCTTCGTTTGGGAGAAAAATGCAAAGGTACAAGACAGCTTTTCCTTGCCAATATCTCTCTTTTGCAAAGAGCTGCGCATTGGAAAATTCAGGGCTATGTCGTGTAGATGATGGCCTAACAGGAGGCTTTAAAATTTTAATTCTAGTGTCCTTCGTTTGGGAGAAAAATGCAAAGGTACAAGACAGCTTTTCCTTGCCAATATCTCTCTTTTGCAAAGAGCTGCGCATTGGAAAATTCATGGCTATGCCGTGTAGATGATGGTCTAACAGGAGGCTTTAAAATTTTAATTCTAGTGTCCTTCGTTTGGGAGAAAAATGCAAAGGTACAAGACAGCTTTTCCTTGCCAATATCTCTCTTTTGCAAAGAGCTGCGCATTGGAAAATTCAGGGCTATGTCGTGTAGATGATGGCCTAACAGGAGGCTTTAAAATTTTCTTTCTAGTGTCCTTCGTTTGGGAGAAAAATGCAAAGGTACAAGACAGCTTTTCCTTGCCAATATCTCTCTTTTGCAAAGAGCTGCGCATTGGAAAATTCATAGCTATGCCGTGTAGATGATGGTCTAACAGGAGGCTTTAAAATTTTCTTTCTAGTGTCCTTCGTTTGGGAGAAAAATGCAATGGTACAAGACAGATTTTACTTGCCAATATCTCTCTTTTGCAAAGAGCTGCGCATTGGAAAATTCAGGGCTATGTCGTGTAGATGATGGCCTAACAGGAGGCTTTAAAATTTTCTTTCTAGTGTCCTTCGTTTGGGAGAAAAATGCAAAGGTACAAGACAGCTTTTCCTTGCCAATATCTCTCTTTTGCAAAGAGCTGCGCATTGGAAAATTCAGGGCTATGTCGTGTAGATGATGGCCTAACAGGAGGCTTTAAAATTTTCTTTCTAGTGTCCTTCGTTTGGGAGAAAAATGCAAAGGTACAAGACAGCTTTTCCTTGCCAATATCTCTCTTTTGCAAAGAGCTACGCATTGGAAAATTCAGGGCTATGTCGTGTAGATGATGGCCTAACAGGAGGCTTTAAAATTTTCTTTCTAGTGACCTTAGTTTGGGAGAAAAATGCAAAGGTACAAGACAGCTTTTCCTTGCCAATATCTCTCTTTTGCAAAGAGCTGCGCATTGGAAAATTCAGGGCTATGTAGTGTAGATGATGGCCTAACAGGAGGCTTTAAAATTTTAATTCTAGTGTCCTTCGTTTGGGAGAAAAATGCAAAGGTACAAGACAGCTTTTCCTTGCCAATATCTCTCTTTTGCAAAGAGCTGCGCATTGGAAAATTCAGGGCTATGTCGTGTAGATGATGGCCTAACAGGAGGCTTTAAAATTTTCTTTCTAGTGTCCTTCGTTTGGGAGAAAAATGCAAAGGTACAAGACAGCTTTTCCTTGCCAATATCTCTCTTTTGCAAAGAGCTACGCATTGGAAAATTCAGGGCTATGTCGTGTAGATGATGGCCTAACAGAAGGCTTTAAAATGTTCTTTCTAGTGACCTTCGTTTGGGAGAAAAATGCAAAGGTACAAGACAGCTTTTCCTTGCCAATATCTCTCTTTTGCAAAGAGCTGCGCATTGGAAAATTCAGGGCTATGTCGTGTAGATGATGGCCTAACAGGAGGCTTTAAAATTTTCTTTCTAGTGACCTTCGTTTGGGAGAAAAATGCAAAGGTACAAGACAGCTTTTCCTTGCCAATATCTCTCTTTTGCAAAGAGCTGCGCATTGGAAAATTCAGGGCTATGTCGTGTAGATGATGGCCTAACAGGAGGCTTTAAAATTTTCTTTCTAGTGTCCTTCGTTTGGGAGAAAAATGCAAAGGTACAAGACAGCTTTTCCTTGCCAATATCTCTCTTTTGCAAAGAGCTGCGCATTGGAAAATTCAGGGCTATGTCGTGTAGATGATGGCCTAACAGGAGGCTTTAAAATTTTCTTTCTAGTGACCTTCGTTTGGGAGAAAAATGCAAAGGTACAAGACAGCTTTTCCTTGCCAATATCTCTCTTTTGCAAAGAGCTGCGCATTGGAAAATTCAGGGCTATGTCGTGTAGATGATGGCCTAACAGGAGGCTTTAAAATTTTCTTTCTAGTGTCCTTCGTTTGGGAGAAAAATGCAAAGGTACAAGACAGCTTTTCCTTGCCAATATCTCTCTTTTGCAAAGAGCTGCGCATTGGAAAATTCAGGGCTATGTCGTGTAGATGATGGCCTAACAGGAGGCTTTAAAATGTTCTTTCTAGTGTCCTTCGTTTGGGTGAAAAATGCAATGGTACAAGACAGCTTTTCCTTGCCAATATCTCTCTTTTGCAAAGAGCTGCGCATTGGAAAATTCAGGGCTATGTCGTGTAGATGATGGCCTAACAGGAGGCTTTAAAATTTTCTTTCTAGTGTCCTTCGTTTGGGAGAAAAATGCAATGGTTCAAGACAGCTTTTCCTTGCCAATATCTCTCTTTTGCAAAGAGCTGCGCATTGGAAAATTCAGGGCTATGTCGTGTAGATGATGGCCTAACAGGAGGCTTTAAAATTTTCTTTCTAGTGTCCTTCGTTTGGGAGAAAAATGCAAAGGTACAAGACAGCTTTTCCTTGCCAATATCTCTCTTTTGCAAAGAGCTGCGCATTGGAAAATTCAGGGCTATGTCGTGTAGATGATGGCCTAACAGGAGGCTTTAAAATTTTAATTCTAGTGTCCTTCGTTTGGGAGAAAAATGCAAAGGTACAAGACAGCTTTTCCTTGCCAATATCTCTCTATTGCAAAGAGCTACGCATTGGAAAATTCAGGGCTATGCCGTGTAGATGAAGCACTAACAGGAGGCTTTAAAATTTTATTTCTAGTGTCCTTCGTTTGGGAGAAAAATGCAAAGGTACAAGACAGCTTTTCCTTGCCAATATCTCTCTTTTGCAAAGAGCTGCGCATTGGAAAATTCAGGGCTATGTCGTGTAGATGATGGCCTAACAGGAGGCTTTAAAATTTTCTTTCTAGTGTCCTTCGTTTGGGAGAAAAATGCAAAGGTACAAGACAGCTTTTCCTTGCCAATATCTCTCTTTTGCAAAGAGCTACGCATTGGAAAATTCAGGGCTATGTCGTGTAGATGATGGCCTAACAGGAGGCTTTAAAATTTTCTTTCTAGTGACCTTCGTTTGGGAGAAAAATGCAAAGGTACAAGACAGCTTTTCCTTGCCAATATCTCTCTTTTGCAAAGAGCTGCGCATTGGAAAATTCAGGGTTATGTCGTGTAGATGATGGCCTAACAGGAGGCTTTAACATTTTCTTTCTAGTGTCCTTCGTTTGGGAGAAAAATGCAAAGGTACAAGACAGCTTTTCCTTGCCAATATCTCTCTTTTGCAAAGAGCTGCGCATTGGAAAATTCAGGGCTATGTCGTGTAGATGATGGCCTAACAGGAGGCTTTAAAATTATCTTTCTAGTGTCCTTCGTTTGGGAGAAAAATGCAAAGGTACAAGACAGCTTTTCCTTGCCAATATCTCTCTTTTGCAAAGAGCTGCGCATTGGAAAATTCAGGGCTATGTCGTGTAGATGATGGCCTAACAGGAGGCTTTAAAATTTTAATTCTAGTGTCCTTCGTTTGGGAGAAAAATGCAAAGGTACAAGACAGCTTTTCCTTGCCAATATCTCTCTTTTGCAAAGAGCTGCGCATTGGAAAATTCAGGGCTATGTCGTGTAGATGATGGCCTAACAGGAGGCTTTAAAATTTTAATTCTAGTATCCTTCGTTTGGGAGAAAAATGCAAAGGTACAAGACAGCTTTTCCTTGCCAATATCTCTCTTTTGCAAAGAGCTGCGCATTGGAAAATTCATGGCTATGCCTTGTAGATGATGGTCTAACAGGAGGCTTTAAAATTTTAATTCTAGTGTCCTTCGTTTGGGAGAAAAATGCAAAGGTACAAGACAGCTTTTCCTTGCCAATATCTCTCTTTTGCAAAGAGCTGCGCATTGGAAAATTCAGGGCTATGTCGTGTAGATGATGGCCTAACAGGAGGCTTTAAAATTTTAATTCTAGTGTCCTTCGTTTGGGAGAAAAATGCAAAGGTACAAGACAGCTTTTCTTTGCCAATATCTCTCTATTGCAAAGAGCTACGCATTGGAAAATTCAGGGCTATGCCGTGTAGATGAAGCACTAACAGGAGGCTTTAAAATTTTAATTCTAGTGTCCTTCGTTTGGGAGAAAAATGCAAAGGTACAAGACAGCTTTTCCTTGCCAATATCTCTCTTTTGCAAAGAGCTGCGCATTGGAAAATTCAGGGCTATGTCGTGTAGATGATGGCCTAACAGGAGGCTTTAAAATTTTCTTTCTAGTGACCTTCGTTTGGGAGAAAAATGCAAAGGTACAAGACAGCTTTTCCTTGCCAATATCTCTCTTTTGCAAAGAGCTGCGCATTGGAAAATTCAGGGCTATGTCGTGTAGATGATGGCCTAACAGGAGGCTTTAACATTTTCTTTCTAGTGTCCTTCGTTTGGGAGAAAAATGCAAAGGTACAAGACAGCTTTTCCTTGCCAATATCTCTCTTTTGCAAAGAGCTACGCATTGGAAAATTCAGGGCTATGTCGTGTAGATGATGGCCTAACAGGAGGCTTTAACATTTTCTTTCTAGTGTCCTTCGTTTGGGAGAAAAATGCAAAGGTACAAGACAGCTTTTCCTTGCCAATATCTCTCTTTTGCAAAGAGCTGCGCATTGGAAAATTCAGGGCTATGTCGTGTAGATGATGGCCTAACAGGAGGCTTTAAAATTATCTTTCTAGTGTCCTTCGTTTGGGAGAAAAATGCAAAGGTACAAGACAGCTTTTCCTTGCCAATATCTCTCTTTTGCAAAGAGCTGCGCATTGGAAAATTCAGGGCTATGTCGTGTAGATGATGGCCTAACAGGAGGCTTTAAAATTTTAATTCTAGTGTCCTTCGTTTGGGAGAAAAATGCAAAGGTACAAGACAGCTTTTCCTTGCCAATATCTCTCTTTTGCAAAGAGCTGCGCATTGGAAAATTCAGGGCTATGTCGTGTAGATGATGGCCTAACAGGAGGCTTTAAAATTTTAATTCTAGTGTCCTTCGTTTGGGAGAAAAATGCAAAGGTACAAGACAGCTTTTCCTTGCCAATATCTCTCTTTTGCAAAGAGCTGCGCATTGGAAAATTCATGGCTATGCCGTGTAGATGATGGTCTAACAGGAGGCTTTAAAATTTTAATTCTAGTGTCCTTCGTTTGGGAGAAAAATGCAAAGGTACAAGACAGCTTTTCCTTGCCAATATCTCTCTTTTGCAAAGAGCTGCGCATTGGAAAATTCAGGGCTATGTCGTGTAGATGATGGCCTAACAGGAGGCTTTAAAATTTTCTTTCTAGTGTCCTTCGTTTGGGAGAAAAATGCAAAGGTACAAGACAGCTTTTCCTTGCCAATATCTCTCTTTTGCAAAGAGCTGCGCATTGGAAAATTTAGGGCTATGTCGTGTAGATGATGGCCTAACAGGAGGCTTTAAAATGTTCTTTCTAGTGTCCTTCGTTTGGGAGAAAAATGCAAAGGTACAAGACAGCTTTTCCTTGCCAATATCTCTCTTTTGCAAAGAGCTGCGCATTGGAAAATTTAGGGCTATGTCGTGTAGATGATGGCCTAACAGGAGGCTTTAAAATGTTCTTTCTAGTGTCCTTCGTTTGGGAGAAAAATGCAAAGGTACAAGACAGCTTTTCCTTGCCAATATCTCTCTTTTGCAAAGAGCTGCGCATTGGAAAATTCAGGGCTATGTCGTGTAGATGATGGCCTAACAGGAGGCTTTAAAATTTTAATTCTAGTGTCCTTCGTTTGGGAGAAAAATGCAAAGGTACAAGACAGCTTTTCCTTGCCAATATCTCTCTTTTGCAAAGAGCTGCGCATTGGAAAATTCATGGCTATGCCGTGTAGATGATGGTCTAACAGGAGGCTTTAAAATTTTCTTTCTAGTGTCCTTCGTTTGGGAGAAAAATGCAATGGTACAAGACAGCTTTTCCTTGCCAATATCTCTCTTTTGCAAAGAGCTGCGCATTGGAAAATTCAGGGCTATGTCGTGTAGATGATGGCCTAACAGGAGGCTTTAAAATTTTCTTTCTAGTGTCCTTCGTTTGGGAGAAAAATGCAAAGGTACAAGACAGCTTTTCCTTGCCAATATCTCTCTTTTGCAAAGAGCTGCGCATTGGAAAATTCAGGGCTATGTCGTGTAGATGATGGCCTAACAGGAGGCTTTAAAATTTTCTTTCTAGTGACCTTCGTTTGGGAGAAAAATGCAAAGGTACAAGACAGCTTTTCCTTGCCAATATCTCTCTTTTGCAAAGAGCTGCGCATTGGAAAATTCAGGGCTATGTCGTGTAGATGATGGCCTAACAGGAGGCTTTAAAATTTTCTTTCTAGTGTCCTTCGTTTGGGAGAAAAATGCAAAGGTACAAGACAGCTTTTCCTTGCCAATATCTCTCTTTTGCAAAGAGCTGCGCATTGGAAAATTCAGGGCTATGTCGTGTAGATGATGGCCTAACAGGAGGCTTTAAAATGTTCTTTCTAGTGTCCTTCGTTTGGGTGAAAAATGCAATGGTACAAGACAGCTTTTCCTTGCCAATATCTCTCTTTTGCAAAGAGCTGCGCATTGGAAAATTCAGGGCTATGTCGTGTAGATGATGGCCTAACAGGAGGCTTTAAAATTTTCTTTCTAGTGTCCTTCGTTTGGGAGAAAAATGCAATGGTACAAGACAGCTTTTCCTTGCCAATATCTCTCTTTTGCAAAGAGCTGCGCATTGGAAAATTCAGGGCTATGTCGTGTAGATGATGGCCTAACAGGAGGCTTTAAAATTTCTTTCTAGTGTCCTTCGTTTGGGAGAAAAATGCAAAGGTACAAGACAGCTTTTCCTTGCCAATATCTCTCTTTTGCAAAGAGCTGCGCATTGGAAAATTCAGGGCTATGTCGTGTAGATGATGGCCTAACAGGAGGCTTTAAAATTTTAATTCTAGTGTCCTTCGTTTGGGAGAAAAATGCAAAGGTACAAGACAGCTTTTCCTTGCCAATATCTCTCTATTGCAAAGAGCTACGCATTGGAAAATTCAGGGCTATGCCGTGTAGATGAAGCACTAACAGGAGGCTTTAAAATTTTATTTCTAGTGTCCTTCGTTTGGGAGAAAAATGCAAAGGTACAAGACAGCTTTTCCTTGCCAATATCTCTCTTTTGCAAAGAGCTGCGCATTGGAAAATTCAGGGCTATGTCGTGTAGATGATGGCCTAACAGGAGGCTTTAAAATTTTCTTTCTAGTGTCCTTCGTTTGGGAGAAAAATGCAAAGGTACAAGACAGCTTTTCCTTGCCAATATCTCTCTTTTGCAAAGAGCTACGCATTGGAAAATTCAGGGCTATGTCGTGTAGATGATGGCCTAACAGGAGGCTTTAAAATTTTCTTTCTAGTGACCTTCGTTTGGGAGAAAAATGCAAAGGTACAAGACAGCTTTTCCTTGCCAATATCTCTCTTTTGCAAAGAGCTGCGCATTGGAAAATTCAGGGTTATGTCGTGTAGATGATGGCCTAACAGGAGGCTTTAACATTTTCTTTCTAGTGTCCTTCGTTTGGGAGAAAAATGCAAAGGTACAAGACAGCTTTTCCTTGCCAATATCTCTCTTTTGCAAAGAGCTGCGCATTGGAAAATTCAGGGCTATGTCGTGTAGATGATGGCCTAACAGGAGGCTTTAAAATTATCTTTCTAGTGTCCTTCGTTTGGGAGAAAAATGCAAAGGTACAAGACAGCTTTTCCTTGCCAATATCTCTCTTTTGCAAAGAGCTGCGCATTGGAAAATTCAGGGCTATGTCGTGTAGATGATGGCCTAACAGGAGGCTTTAAAATTTTAATTCTAGTGTCCTTCGTTTGGGAGAAAAATGCAAAGGTACAAGACAGCTTTTCCTTGCCAATATCTCTCTTTTGCAAAGAGCTGCGCATTGGAAAATTCAGGGCTATGTCGTGTAGATGATGGCCTAACAGGAGGCTTTAAAATTTTAATTCTAGTATCCTTCGTTTGGGAGAAAAATGCAAAGGTACAAGACAGCTTTTCCTTGCCAATATCTCTCTTTTGCAAAGAGCTGCGCATTGGAAAATTCATGGCTATGCCTTGTAGATGATGGTCTAACAGGAGGCTTTAAAATTTTAATTCTAGTGTCCTTCGTTTGGGAGAAAAATGCAAAGGTACAAGACAGCTTTTCCTTGCCAATATCTCTCTTTTGCAAAGAGCTGCGCATTGGAAAATTCAGGGCTATGTCGTGTAGATGATGGCCTAACAGGAGGCTTTAAAATTTTAATTCTAGTGTCCTTCGTTTGGGAGAAAAATGCAAAGGTACAAGACAGCTTTTCTTTGCCAATATCTCTCTATTGCAAAGAGCTACGCATTGGAAAATTCAGGGCTATGCCGTGTAGATGAAGCACTAACAGGAGGCTTTAAAATTTTAATTCTAGTGTCCTTCGTTTGGGAGAAAAATGCAAAGGTACAAGACAGCTTTTCCTTGCCAATATCTCTCTTTTGCAAAGAGCTGCGCATTGGAAAATTCAGGGCTATGTCGTGTAGATGATGGCCTAACAGGAGGCTTTAAAATTTTCTTTCTAGTGTCCTTCGTTTGGGAGAAAAATGCAAAGGTACAAGACAGCTTTTCCTTGCCAATATCTCTCTTTTGCAAAGAGCTACACATTGGAAAATTCAGGGCTATGTCGTGTAGATGATGGCCTAACAGGAGGCTTTAAAATTTTCTTTCTAGTGACCTTCGTTTGGGAGAAAAATGCAAAGGTACAAGACAGCTTTTCCTTGCCAATATCTCTCTTTTGCAAAGAGCTGCGCATTGGAAAATTCAGGGCTATGTCGTGTAGATGATGGCCTAACAGAAGGCTTTAACATTTTCTTTCTAGTGTCCTTCGTTTGGGAGAAAAATGCAAAGGTACAAGACAGCTTTTCCTTGCCAATATCTCTCTTTTGCAAAGAGCTACGCATTGGAAAATTCAGGGCTATGTCGTGTAGATGATGGCCTAACAGGAGGCTTTAACATTTTCTTTCTAGTGTCCTTCGTTTGGGAGAAAAATGCAAAGGTACAAGACAGCTTTTCCTTGCCAATATCTCTCTTTTGCAAAGAGCTGCGCATTGGAAAATTCAGGGCTATGTCGTGTAGATGATGGCCTAACAGGAGGCTTTAAAATTATCTTTCTAGTGTCCTTCGTTTGGGAGAAAAATGCAAAGGTACAAGACAGCTTTTCCTTGCCAATATCTCTCTTTTGCAAAGAGCTGCGCATTGGAAAATTCAGGGCTATGTCGTGTAGATGATGGCCTAACAGGAGGCTTTAAAATTTTAATTCTAGTGTCCTTCGTTTGGGAGAAAAATGCAAAGGTACAAGACAGCTTTTCCTTGCCAATATCTCTCTTTTGCAAAGAGCTGCGCATTGGAAAATTCAGGGCTATGTCGTGTAGATGATGGCCTAACAGGAGGCTTTAAAATTTTAATTCTAGTGTCCTTCGTTTGGGAGAAAAATGCAAAGGTACAAGACAGCTTTTCCTTGCCAATATCTCTCTTTTGCAAAGAGCTGCGCATTGGAAAATTCATGGCTATGCCGTGTAGATGATGGTCTAACAGGAGGCTTTAAAATTTTAATTCTAGTGTCCTTCGTTTGGGAGAAAAATGCAAAGGTACAAGACAGCTTTTCCTTGCCAATATCTCTCTTTTGCAAAGAGCTGCGCATTGGAAAATTCAGGGCTATGTCGTGTAGATGATGGCCTAACAGGAGGCTTTAAAATTTTCTTTCTAGTGTCCTTCGTTTGGGAGAAAAATGCAAAGGTACAAGACAGCTTTTCCTTGCCAATATCTCTCTTTTGCAAAGAGCTGCGCATTGGAAAATTTAGGGCTATGTCGTGTAGATGATGGCCTAACAGGAGGCTTTAAAATGTTCTTTCTAGTGTCCTTCGTTTGGGAGAAAAATGCAAAGGTACAAGACAGCTTTTCCTTGCCAATATCTCTCTTTTGCAAAGAGCTGCGCATTGGAAAATTCAGGGCTATGTCGTGTAGATGATGGCCTAACAGGAGGCTTTAAAATTTTAATTCTAGTGTCCTTCGTTTGGGAGAAAAATGCAAAGGTACAAGACAGCTTTTCCTTGCCAATATCTCTCTTTTGCAAAGAGCTGCGCATTGGAAAATTCATGGCTATGCCGTGTAGATGATGGTCTAACAGGAGGCTTTAAAATTTTCTTTCTAGTGTCCTTCGTTTGGGAGAAAAATGCAATGGTACAAGACAGCTTTTCCTTGCCAATATCTCTCTTTTGCAAAGAGCTGCGCATTGGAAAATTCAGGGCTATGTCGTGTAGATGATGGCCTAACAGGAGGCTTTAAAATTTTCTTTCTAGTGTCCTTCGTTTGGGAGAAAAATGCAAAGGTACAAGACAGCTTTTCCTTGCCAATATCTCTCTTTTGCAAAGAGCTACGCATTGGAAAATTCAGGGCTATGTCGTGTAGATGATGGCCTAACAGGAGGCTTTAAAATTTTCTTTCTAGTGACCTTCGTTTGGGAGAAAAATGCAAAGGTACAAGACAGCTTTTCCTTGCCAATATCTCTCTTTTGCAAAGAGCTGCGCATTGGAAAATTCAGGGCTATGTCGTGTAGATGATGGCCTAACAGGAGGCTTTAAAATTATCTTTCTAGTGTCCTTCGTTTGGGAGAAAAATGCAAAGGTACAAGACAGCTTTTCCTTGCCAATATCTCTCTTTTGCAAAGAGCTGCGCATTGGAAAATTCAGGGCTATGTCGTGTAGATGATGGCCTAACAGGAGGCTTTAAAATTTTAATTCTAGTGTCCTTCGTTTGGGAGAAAAATGCAAAGGTACAAGACAGCTTTTCCTTGCCAATATCTCTCTTTTGCAAAGAGCTGCGCATTGGAAAATTCAGGGCTATGTCGTGTAGATGATGGCCTAACAGGAGGCTTTAAAATTTTAATTCTAGTGTCCTTCGTTTGGGAGAAAAATGCAAAGGTACAAGACAGCTTTTCCTTGCCAATATCTCTCTTTTGCAAAGAGCTGCGCATTGGAAAATTCATGGCTATGCCGTGTAGATGATGGTCTAACAGGAGGCTTTAAAATTTTAATTCTAGTGTCCTTCGTTTGGGAGAAAAATGCAAAGGTACAAGACAGCTTTTCCTTGCCAATATCTCTCTTTTGCAAAGAGCTGCGCATTGGAAAATTCAGGGCTATGTCGTGTAGATGATGGCCTAACAGGAGGCTTTAAAATTTTCTTTCTAGTGTCCTTCGTTTGGGAGAAAAATGCAAAGGTACAAGACAGCTTTTCCTTGCCAATATCTCTCTTTTGCAAAGAGCTGCGCATTGGAAAATTTAGGGCTATGTCGTGTAGATGATGGCCTAACAGGAGGCTTTAAAATGTTCTTTCTAGTGTCCTTCGTTTGGGAGAAAAATGCAAAGGTACAAGACAGCTTTTCCTTGCCAATATCTCTCTTTTGCAAAGAGCTGCGCATTGGAAAATTCAGGGCTATGTCGTGTAGATGATGGCCTAACAGGAGGCTTTAAAATTTTAATTCTAGTGTCCTTCGTTTGGGAGAAAAATGCAAAGGTACAAGACAGCTTTTCCTTGCCAATATCTCTCTTTTGCAAAGAGCTGCGCATTGGAAAATTCATGGCTATGCCGTGTAGATGATGGTCTAACAGGAGGCTTTAAAATTTTCTTTCTAGTGTCCTTCGTTTGGGAGAAAAATGCAATGGTACAAGACAGCTTTTCCTTGCCAATATCTCTCTTTTGCAAAGAGCTGCGCATTGGAAAATTCAGGGCTATGTCGTGTAGATGATGGCCTAACAGGAGGCTTTAAAATTTTCTTTCTAGTGTCCTTCGTTTGGGAGAAAAATGCAAAGGTACAAGACAGCTTTTCCTTGCCAATATCTCTCTTTTGCAAAGAGCTACGCATTGGAAAATTCAGGGCTATGTCGTGTAGATGATGGCCTAACAGGAGGCTTTAAAATTTTCTTTCTAGTGACCTTCGTTTGGGAGAAAAATGCAAAGGTACAAGACAGCTTTTCCTTGCCAATATCTCTCTTTTGCAAAGAGCTGCGCATTGGAAAATTCAGGGCTATGTCGTGTAGATGATGGCCTAACAGGAGGCTTTAAAATTTTAATTCTAGTGTCCTTCGTTTGGGAGAAAAATGCAAAGGTACAAGACAGCTTTTCCTTGCCAATATCTCTCTTTTGCAAAGAGCTGCGCATTGGAAAATTCAGGGCTATGTCGTGTAGATGATGGCCTAACAGGAGGCTTTAAAATTTTCTTTCTAGTGTCCTTCGTTTGGGAGAAAAATGCAAAGGTACAAGACAGCTTTTCCTTGCCAATATCTCTCTTTTGCAAAGAGCTACGCATTGGAAAATTCAGGGCTATGTCGTGTAGATGATGGCCTAACAGGAGGCTTTAAAATTTTCTTTCTAGTGACCTTCGTTTGGGAGAAAAATGCAAAGGTACAAGACAGCTTTTCCTTGCCAATATCTCTCTTTTGCAAAGAGCTGCGCATTGGAAAATTCAGGGCTATGTCGTGTAGATGATGGCCTAACAGGAGGCTTTAAAATTTTCTTTCTAGTGTCCTTCGTTTGGGAGAAAAATGCAAAGGTACAAGACAGCTTTTCCTTGCCAATATCTCTCTTTTGCAAAGAGCTACGCATTGGAAAATTCAGGGCTATGTCGTGTAGATGATGGCCTAACAGGAGGCTTTAAAATTTTCTTTCTAGTGACCTTCGTTTGGGAGAAAAATGCAAAGGTACAAGACAGCTTTTCCTTGCCAATATCTCTCTTTTGCAAAGAGCTGCGCATTGGAAAATTCAGGGCTATGTCGTGTAGATGATGGCCTAACAGGAGGCTTTAAAATTTTCTTTCTAGTGTCCTTCGTTTGGGAGAAAAATGCAAAGGTACAAGACAGCTTTTCCTTGCCAATATCTCTCTTTTGCAAAGAGCTGCGCATTGGAAAATTCAGGGCTATGTCGTGTAGATGATGGCCTAACAGGAGGCTTTAAAATGTTCTTTCTAGTGTCCTTCGTTTGGGAGAAAAATGCAAAGGTACAAGACAGCTTTTCCTTGCCAATATCTCTCTTTTGCAAAGAGCTGCGCATTGGAAAATTCAGGGCTATGTCGTGTAGATGATGGCCTAACAGAAGGCTTTAAAATTTTAATTCTAGTGTCCTTCGTTTGGGAGAAAAATGCAAAGGTACAAGACAGCTTTTCCTTGCCAATATCTCTCTTTTGCAAAGAGCTGCGCATTGGAAAATTCATGGCTATGCCGTGTAGATGATGGCCTAACAGGAGGCTTTAAAATTTTCTTTCTAGTGACCTTCGTTTGGGAGAAAAATGCAAAGGTACAAGACAGCTTTTCCTTGCCAATATCTCTCTTTTGCAAAGAGCTGCGCATTGGAAAATTCAGGGCTATGTCGTGTAGATGATGGCCTAACAGGAGGCTTTAAAATTTTCTTTCTAGTGACCTTCGTTTGGGAGAAAAATGCAAAGGTACAAGACAGCTTTTCCTTGCCAATATCTCTCTTTTGCAAAGAGCTGCGCATTGGAAAATTCATGGCTATGCCGTGTAGATGATGGTCTAACAGGAGGCTTTAAAATTTTAATTCTAGTGTCCTTCGTTTGGGAGAAAAATGCAAAGGTACAAGACAGCTTTTCCTTGCCAATATCTCTCTTTTGCAAAGAGCTGCGCATTGGAAAATTCAGGGCTATGTCGTGTAGATGATGGCCTAACAGGAGGCTTTAAAATTTTCTTTCTAGTGACCTTCGTTTGGGAGAAAAATGCAAAGGTACAAGACAGCTTTTCCTTGCCAATATCTCTCTTTTGCAAAGAGCTGCGCATTGGAAAATTCAGGGCTATGTCGTGTAGATGATGGCCTAACAGGAGGCTTTAAAATTTTCTTTCTAGTGTCCTTCGTTTGGGAGAAAAATGCAATGGTACAAGACAGCTTTTCCTTGCCAATATCTCTCTTTTGCAAAGAGCTGTGCATTGGAAAATTCAGGGCTATGTCGTGTAGATGATGGCCTAACAGGAGGCTTTAAAATTTTATTTCTAGTGTCCTTCGTTTGGGAGAAAAATGCAAAGGTACAAGACAGCTTTTCCTTGCCAATATCTCTCTTTTGCAAAGAGCTGCGCATTGGAAAATTCAGGGCTATGTCGTGTAGATGATGGCCTAACAGGAGGCTTTAAAATTTTAATTCTAGTGTCCTTCGTTTGGGAGAAAAATGCAAAGGTACAAGACAGCTTTTCCTTGCCAATATCTCTCTTTTGCAAAGAGCTGCGCATTGGAAAATTCAGGGCTATGTCGTGTAGATGATGGCCTAACAGGAGGCTTTAAAATTTTCTTTCTAGTGACCTTCGTTTGGGAGAAAAATGCAAAGGTACAAGACAGCTTTTCCTTGCCAATATCTCTCTTTTGCAAAGAGCTGCGCATTGGAAAATTCAGGGCTATGTCGTGTAGATGATGGCCTAACAGGAGGCTTTAAAATTTTAATTCTAGTGTCCTTCGTTTGGGAGAAAAATGCAAAGGTACAAGACAGCTTTTCCTTGCCAATATCTCTCTTTTGCAAAGAGCTGCGCATTGGAAAATTCAGGGCTATGTCGTGTAGATGATGGCCTAACAGGAGGCTTTAAAATTTTCTTTCTAGTGTCCTTCGTTTGGGAGAAAAATGCAAAGGTACAAGACAGCTTTTCCTTGCCAATATCTCTCTTTTGCAAAGAGCTGCGCATTGGAAAATTCAGGGCTATGTCGTGTAGATGATGGCCTAACAGGAGGCTTTAAAATTTTAATTCTAGTGTCCTTCGTTTGGGAGAAAAATGCAAAGGTACAAGACAGCTTTTCCTTGCCAATATCTCTCTTTTGCAAAGAGCTGCGCATTGGAAAATTCAGGGCTATGTCGTGTAGATGATGGCCTAACAGGAGGCTTTAAAATTTTCTTTCTAGTGACCTTCGTTTGGGAGAAAAATGCAAAGGTACAAGACAGCTTTTCCTTGCCAATATCTCTCTTTTGCAAAGAGCTGCGCATTGGAAAATTCAGGGCTATGTCGTGTAGATGATGGCCTAACAGGAGGCTTTAAAATTTTCTTTCTAGTGTCCTTCGTTTGGGAGAAAAATGCAAAGGTACAAGACAGCTTTTCCTTGCCAATATCTCTCTTTTGCAAAGAGCTGCGCATTGGAAAATTCAGGGCTATGTCGTGTAGATGATGGCCTAACAGGAGGCTTTAAAATTATCTTTCTAGTGTCCTTCGTTTGGGAGAAAAATGCAAAGGTACAAGACAGCTTTTCCTTGCCAATATCTCTCTTTTGCAAAGAGCTGCGCATTGGAAAATTCAGGGCTATGTCGTGTAGATGATGGCCTAACAGGAGGCTTTAAAATTTTAATTCTAGTGTCCTTCGTTTGGGAGAAAAATGCAAAGGTACAAGACAGCTTTTCCTTGCCAATATCTCTCTTTTGCAAAGAGCTGCGCATTGGAAAATTCAGGGCTATGTCGTGTAGATGATGTTCTAACAGGAGGCTTTAAAATTTTAATTCTAGTGTCCTTCGTTTGGGAGAAAAATGCAAAGGTACAAGACAGCTTTTCCTTGCCAATATCTCTCTTTTGCAAAGAGCTGCGCATTGGAAAATTCAGGGCTATGTCGTGTAGATGATGGCCTAACAGGAGGCTTTAAAATTTTCTTTCTAGTGACCTTCGTTTGGGAGAAAAATGCAAAGGTACAAGACAGCTTTTCCTTGCCAATATCTCTCTTTTGCAAAGAGCTGCGCATTGGAAAATTCAGGGCTATGTCGTGTAGATGATGGCCTAACAGGAGGCTTTAAAATTTTCTTTCTAGTGTCCTTCGTTTGGGAGAAAAATGCAAAGGTACAAGACAGCTTTTCCTTGCCAATATCTCTCTTTTGCAAAGAGCTGCGCATTGGAAAATTCAGGGCTATGTCGTGTAGATGATGGCCTAACAGGAGGCTTTAAAATTATCTTTCTAGTGTCCTTCGTTTGGGAGAAAAATGCAAAGGTACAAGACAGCTTTTCCTTGCCAATATCTCTCTTTTGCAAAGAGCTGCGCATTGGAAAATTCAGGGCTATGTCGTGTAGATGATGGCCTAACAGGAGGCTTTAAAATTTTCTTTCTAGTGTCCTTCGTTTGGGAGAAAAATGCAAAGGTACAAGACAGTTTTTCCTTGCCAATATCTCTTTTTTGCAAAGAGCTACGCATTGGAAAATTCAGGGCTATGTCGTGTAGATGATGGCCTAACAGGAGGCTTTAAAATTTTCTTTCTAGTGACCTTCGTTTGGGAGAAAAATGCAAAGGTACAAGACAGCTTTTCCTTGCCAATATCTCTCTTTTGCAAAGAGCTGCGCATTGGAAAATTCAGGGCTATGTCGTGTAGATGATGGCCTAACAGGAGGCTTTAAAATTTTAATTCTAGTGTCCTTCGTTTGGGAGAAAAATGCAAAGGTACAAGACAGCTTTTCCTTGCCAATATCTCTCTTTTGCAAAGAGCTGCGCATTGGAAAATTCAGGGCTATGTCGTGTAGATGATGGCCTAACAGGAGGCTTTAAAATTTTCTTTCTAGTGACCTTCGTTTGGGAGAAAAATGCAAAGGTACAAGACAGCTTTTCCTTGCCAATATCTCTCTTTTGCAAAGAGCTGCGCATTGGAAAATTCAGGGCTATGTCGTGTAGATGATGGCCTAACAGGAGGCTTTAAAATTTTAATTCTAGTGTCCTTCGTTTGGGAGAAAAATGCAAAGGTACAAGACAGCTTTTCCTTGCCAATATCTCTCTTTTGCAAAGAGCTGCGCATTGGAAAATTCAGGGCTATGTCGTGTAGATGATGGCCTAACAGGAGGCTTTAAAATTTTCTTTCTAGTTTCCTTCGTTTGGGAGAAAAATGCAAAGGTACAAGACAGCTTTTCCTTGCCAATATCTCTCTTTTGCAAAGAGCTACGCATTGGAAAATTCAGGGCTATGTCGTGTAGATGATGGCCTAACAGGAGGCTTTAAAATTTTCTTTCTAGTGACCTTCGTTTGGGAGAAAAATGCAAAGGTACAAGACAGCTTTTCCTTGCCAATATCTCTCTTTTGCAAAGAGCTGCGCATTGGAAAATTCAGGGCTATGTCGTGTAGATGATGGCCTAACAGGAGGCTTTAAAATTTTCTTTCTAGTGTCCTTCGTTTGGGAGAAAAATGCAAAGGTACAAGACAGCTTTTCCTTGCCAATATCTCTCTTTTGCAAAGAGCTGCGCATTGGAAAATTCAGGGCTATGTCGTGTAGATGATGGCCTAACAGGAGGCTTTAAAATGTTCTTTCTAGTGTCCTTCGTTTGGGAGAAAAATGCAAAGGTACAAGACAGCTTTTCCTTGCCAATATCTCTCTTTTGCAAAGAGCTGCGCATTGGAAAATTCAGGGCTATGTCGTGTAGATGATGGCCTAACAGAAGGCTTTAAAATTTTAATTCTAGTGTCCTTCGTTTGGGAGAAAAATGCAAAGGTACAAGACAGCTTTTCCTTGCCAATATCTCTCTTTTGCAAAGAGCTGCGCATTGGAAAATTCATGGCTATGCCGTGTAGATGATGGCCTAACAGGAGGCTTTAAAATTTTCTTTCTAGTGACCTTCGTTTGGGAGAAAAATGCAAAGGTACAAGACAGCTTTTCCTTGCCAATATCTCTCTTTTGCAAAGAGCTGCGCATTGGAAAATTCATGGCTATGCCGTGTAGATGATGGTCTAACAGGAGGCTTTAAAATTTTAATTCTAGTGTCCTTCGTTTGGGAGAAAAATGCAAAGGTACAAGACAGCTTTTCCTTGCCAATATCTCTCTTTTGCAAAGAGCTGCGCATTGGAAAATTCAGGGCTATGTCGTGTAGATGATGGCCTAACAGGAGGCTTTAAAATTTTCTTTCTAGTGACCTTCGTTTGGGAGAAAAATGCAAAGGTACAAGACAGCTTTTCCTTGCCAATATCTCTCTTTTGCAAAGAGCTGCGCATTGGAAAATTCAGGGCTATGTCGTGTAGATGATGGCCTAACAGGAGGCTTTAAAATTTTCTTTCTAGTGTCCTTCGTTTGGGAGAAAAATGCAATGGTACAAGACAGCTTTTCCTTGCCAATATCTCTCTTTTGCAAAGAGCTGTGCATTGGAAAATTCAGGGCTATGTCGTGTAGATGATGGCCTAACAGGAGGCTTTAAAATTATCTTTCTAGTGTCCTTCGTTTGGGAGAAAAATGCAAAGGTACAAGACAGCTTTTCCTTGCCAATATCTCTCTTTTGCAAAGAGCTGCGCATTGGAAAATTCATGGCTATGCCGTGTAGATGATGGTCTAACAGGAGGCTTTAAAATTTTAATTCTAGTGTCCTTCGTTTGGGAGAAAAATGCAAAGGTACAAGACAGCTTTTCCTTGCCAATATCTCTCTTTTGCAAAGAGCTGCGCATTGGAAAATTCAGGGCTATGTCGTGTAGATGATGGCCTAACAGGAGGCTTTAAAATTTTAATTCTAGTGTCCTTCGTTTGGGAGAAAAATGCAAAGGTACAAGACAGCTTTTCCTTGCCAATATCTCTCTTTTGCAAAGAGCTGCGCATTGGAAAATTCAGGGCTATGTCGTGTAGATGATGTTCTAACAGGAGGCTTTAAAATTTTAATTCTAGTGTCCTTCGTTTGGGAGAAAAATGCAAAGGTACAAGACAGCTTTTCCTTGCCAATATCTCTCTTTTGCAAAGAGCTGCGCATTGGAAAATTCAGGGCTATGTCGTGTAGATGATGGCCTAACAGGAGGCTTTAAAATGTTCTTTCTAGTGTCCTTCGTTTGGGAGAAAAATGCAAAGGTACAAGACAGCTTTTCCTTGCCAATATCTCTCTTTTGCAAAGAGCTGCGCATTGGAAAATTCAGGGCTATGTCGTGTAGATGATGGCCTAACAGAAGGCTTTAAAATTTTAATTCTAGTGTCCTTCGTTTGGGAGAAAAATGCAAAGGTACAAGACAGCTTTTCCTTGCCAATATCTCTCTTTTGCAAAGAGCTGCGCATTGGAAAATTCATGGCTATGCCGTGTAGATGATGGCCTAACAGGAGGCTTTAAAATTTTCTTTCTAGTGACCTTCGTTTGGGAGAAAAATGCAAAGGTACAAGACAGCTTTTCCTTGCCAATATCTCTCTTTTGCAAAGAGCTGCGCATTGGAAAATTCAGGGCTATGTCGTGTAGATGATGGCCTAACAGGAGGCTTTAAAATTTTCTTTCTAGTGACCTTCGTTTGGGAGAAAAATGCAAAGGTACAAGACAGCTTTTCCTTGCCAATATCTCTCTTTTGCAAAGAGCTGCGCATTGGAAAATTCATGGCTATGCCGTGTAGATGATGGTCTAACAGGAGGCTTTAAAATTTTAATTCTAGTGTCCTTCGTTTGGGAGAAAAATGCAAAGGTACAAGACAGCTTTTCCTTGCCAATATCTCTCTTTTGCAAAGAGCTGCGCATTGGAAAATTCAGGGCTATGTCGTGTAGATGATGGCCTAACAGGAGGCTTTAAAATTTTCTTTCTAGTGACCTTCGTTTGGGAGAAAAATGCAAAGGTACAAGACAGCTTTTCCTTGCCAATATCTCTCTTTTGCAAAGAGCTGCGCATTGGAAAATTCAGGGCTATGTCGTGTAGATGATGGCCTAACAGGAGGCTTTAAAATTTTCTTTCTAGTGTCCTTCGTTTGGGAGAAAAATGCAATGGTACAAGACAGCTTTTCCTTGCCAATATCTCTCTTTTGCAAAGAGCTGTGCATTGGAAAATTCAGGGCTATGTCGTGTAGATGATGGCCTAACAGGAGGCTTTAAAATTATCTTTCTAGTGTCCTTCGTTTGGGAGAAAAATGCAAAGGTACAAGACAGCTTTTCCTTGCCAATATCTCTCTTTTGCAAAGAGCTGCGCATTGGAAAATTCAGGGCTATGTCGTGTAGATGATGGCCTAACAGGAGGCTTTAAAATTTTAATTCTAGTGTCCTTCGTTTGGGAGAAAAATGCAAAGGTACAAGACAGCTTTTCCTTGCCAATATCTCTCTTTTGCAAAGAGCTGCGCATTGGAAAATTCAGGGCTATGTCGTGTAGATGATGTTCTAACAGGAGGCTTTAAAATTTTAATTCTAGTGTCCTTCGTTTGGGAGAAAAATGCAAAGGTACAAGACAGCTTTTCCTTGCCAATATCTCTCTTTTGCAAAGAGCTGCGCATTGGAAAATTCAGGGCTATGTCGTGTAGATGATGGCCTAACAGGAGGCTTTAAAATTTTCTTTCTAGTGACCTTCGTTTGGGAGAAAAATGCAAAGGTACAAGACAGCTTTTCCTTGCCAATATCTCTCTTTTGCAAAGAGCTGCGCATTGGAAAATTCAGGGCTATGTCGTGTAGATGATGGCCTAACAGGAGGCTTTAAAATTTTCTTTCTAGTGTCCTTCGTTTGGGAGAAAAATGCAAAGGTACAAGACAGCTTTTCCTTGCCAATATCTCTCTTTTGCAAAGAGCTGCGCATTGGAAAATTCAGGGCTATGTCGTGTAGATGATGGCCTAACAGGAGGCTTTAAAATTATCTTTCTAGTGTCCTTCGTTTGGGAGAAAAATGCAAAGGTACAAGACAGCTTTTCCTTGCCAATATCTCTCTTTTGCAAAGAGCTGCGCATTGGAAAATTCAGGGCTATGTCGTGTAGATGATGGCCTAACAGGAGGCTTTAAAATTTTCTTTCTAGTGTCCTTCGTTTGGGAGAAAAATGCAAAGGTACAAGACAGCTTTTCCTTGCCAATATCTCTCTTTTGCAAAGAGCTGCGCATTGGAAAATTCAGGGCTATGTCGTGTAGATGATGGCCTAACAGGAGGCTTTAAAATTATCTTTCTAGTGTCCTTCGTTTGGGAGAAAAATGCAAAGGTACAAGACAGCTTTTCCTTGCCAATATCTCTCTTTTGCAAAGAGCTGCGCATTGGAAAATTCATGGCTATGCCGTGTAGATGATGGCCTAACAGGAGGCTTTAAAATTTTCTTTCTAGTGACCTTCGTTTGGGAGAAAAATGCAAAGGTACAAGACAGCTTTTCCTTGCCAATATCTCTCTTTTGCAAAGAGCTGCGCATTGGAAAATTCAGGGCTATGTCGTGTAGATGATGGCCTAACAGGAGGCTTTAAAATTTTCTTTCTAGTGACCTTCGTTTGGGAGAAAAATGCAAAGGTACAAGACAGCTTTTCCTTGCCAATATCTCTCTTTTGCAAAGAGCTGCGCATTGGAAAATTCATGGCTATGCCGTGTAGATGATGGTCTAACAGGAGGCTTTAAAATTTTAATTCTAGTGTCCTTCGTTTGGGAGAAAAATGCAAAGGTACAAGACAGCTTTTCCTTGCCAATATCTCTCTTTTGCAAAGAGCTGCGCATTGGAAAATTCAGGGCTATGTCGTGTAGATGATGGCCTAACAGGAGGCTTTAAAATTTTCTTTCTAGTGACCTTCGTTTGGGAGAAAAATGCAAAGGTACAAGACAGCTTTTCCTTGCCAATATCTCTCTTTTGCAAAGAGCTGCGCATTGGAAAATTCAGGGCTATGTCGTGTAGATGATGGCCTAACAGGAGGCTTTAAAATTTTCTTTCTAGTGTCCTTCGTTTGGGAGAAAAATGCAATGGTACAAGACAGCTTTTCCTTGCCAATATCTCTCTTTTGCAAAGAGCTGTGCATTGGAAAATTCAGGGCTATGTCGTGTAGATGATGGCCTAACAGGAGGCTTTAAAATTATCTTTCTAGTGTCCTTCGTTTGGGAGAAAAATGCAAAGGTACAAGACAGCTTTTCCTTGCCAATATCTCTCTTTTGCAAAGAGCTGCGCATTGGAAAATTCAGGGCTATGTCGTGTAGATGATGGCCTAACAGGAGGCTTTAAAATTTTAATTCTAGTGTCCTTCGTTTGGGAGAAAAATGCAAAGGTACAAGACAGCTTTTCCTTGCCAATATCTCTCTTTTGCAAAGAGCTGCGCATTGGAAAATTCAGGGCTATGTCGTGTAGATGATGTTCTAACAGGAGGCTTTAAAATTTTAATTCTAGTGTCCTTCGTTTGGGAGAAAAATGCAAAGGTACAAGACAGCTTTTCCTTGCCAATATCTCTCTTTTGCAAAGAGCTGCGCATTGGAAAATTCAGGGCTATGTCGTGTAGATGATGGCCTAACAGGAGGCTTTAAAATTTTCTTTCTAGTGACCTTCGTTTGGGAGAAAAATGCAAAGGTACAAGACAGCTTTTCCTTGCCAATATCTCTCTTTTGCAAAGAGCTGCGCATTGGAAAATTCAGGGCTATGTCGTGTAGATGATGGCCTAACAGGAGGCTTTAAAATTTTCTTTCTAGTGTCCTTCGTTTGGGAGAAAAATGCAAAGGTACAAGACAGCTTTTCCTTGCCAATATCTCTCTTTTGCAAAGAGCTGCGCATTGGAAAATTCAGGGCTATGTCGTGTAGATGATGGCCTAACAGGAGGCTTTAAAATTATCTTTCTAGTGTCCTTCGTTTGGGAGAAAAATGCAAAGGTACAAGACAGCTTTTCCTTGCCAATATCTCTCTTTTGCAAAGAGCTGCGCATTGGAAAATTCAGGGCTATGTCGTGTAGATGATGGCCTAACAGGAGGCTTTAAAATTTTCTTTCTAGTGTCCTTCGTTTGGGAGAAAAATGCAAAGGTACAAGACAGCTTTTCCTTGCCAATATCTCTCTTTTGCAAAGAGCTACGCATTGGAAAATTCAGGGCTATGTCGTGTAGATGATGGCCTAACAGGAGGCTTTAAAATTTTCTTTCTAGTGACCTTCGTTTGGGAGAAAA
This sequence comes from Pseudophryne corroboree, assembly GCF_028390025.1. NCBI lineage: Eukaryota > Metazoa > Chordata > Amphibia > Anura > Myobatrachidae > Pseudophryne > Pseudophryne corroboree. Next base: position 62,244 of record NW_026968406.1, read on the forward strand.
ATGCAAAGGTACAAGACAGCTTTTCCTTGCCAATATCTCTCTTTTGCAAAGAGCTGCGCATTGGAAAATTCAGGGCTATGTCGTGTAGATGATGGCCTAACAGGAGGCTTTAAAATTTTAATTCTAGTGTCCTTCGTTTGAGAGAAAAATGCAAAGGTACAAGACAGCTTTTCCTTGCCAATATCTCTCTTTTGCAAAGAGCTGCGCATTGGAAAATTCAGGGCTATGTCGTGTAGATGATGGCCTAACAGGAGGCTTTAAAATTTTCTTTCTAGTGACCTTCGTTTGGGAGAAAAATGCAAAGGTACAAGACAGCTTTTCCTTGCCAATATCTCTCTTTTGCAAAGAGCTGCGCCTTGGAAAATTCAGGGCTATGTCGTGTAGATGATGGCCTAACAGGAGGCTTTAAAATTTTAATTCTAGTGTCCTTCGTTTGGGAGAAAAATGCAAAGGTACAAGACAGCTTTTCCTTGCCAATATGTCTCTTTTGCAAAGAGCTGCGCATTGGAAAATTCAGGGCTATGTCGTGTAGATGATGGCCTAACAGGAGGCTTTAAAATTTTCTTTCTAGTTTCCTTCGTTTGGGAGAAAAATGCAAAGGTACAAGACAGCTTTTCCTTGCCAATATCTCTCTTTTGCAAAGAGCTACGCATTGGAAAATTCAGGGCTATGTCGTGTAGATGATGGCCTAACAGGAGGCTTTAAAATTTTCTTTCTAGTGACCTTCGTTTGGGAGAAAAATGCAAAGGTACAAGACAGCTTTTCCTTGCCAATATCTCTCTTTTGCAAAGAGCTGCGCATTGGAAAATTCAGGGCTATGTCGTGTAGATGATGGCCTAACAGGAGGCTTTAAAATTTTCTTTCTAGTGTCCTTCGTTTGGGAGAAAAATGCAAAGGTACAAGACAGCTTTTCCTTGCCAATATCTCTCTTTTGCAAAGAGCTGCGCATTGGAAAATTCAGGGCTATGTCGTGTAGATGATGGCCTAACAGGAGGCTTTAAAATGTTCTTTCTAGTGTCCTTCGTTTGGGAGAAAAATGCAAAGGTACAAGACAGCTTTTCCTTGCCAATATCTCTCTTTTGCAAAGAGCTGCGCATTGGAAAATTCAGGGCTATGTCGTGTAGATGATGGCCTAACAGAAGGCTTTAAAATTTTAATTCTAGTGTCCTTCGTTTGGGAGAAAAATGCAAAGGTACAAGACAGCTTTTCCTTGCCAATATCTCTCTTTTGCAAAGAGCTGCGCATTGGAAAATTCATGGCTATGCCGTGTAGATGATGGCCTAACAGGAGGCTTTAAAATTTTCTTTCTAGTGACCTTCGTTTGGGAGAAAAATGCAAAGGTACAAGACAGCTTTTCCTTGCCAATATCTCTCTTTTGCAAAGAGCTGCGCATTGGAAAATTCAGGGCTATGTCGTGTAGATGATGGCCTAACAGGAGGCTTTAAAATTTTATTTCTAGTGTCCTTCGTTTGGGAGAAAAATGCAAAGGTACAAGACAGCTTTTCCTTGCCAATATCTCTCTTTTGCAAAGAGCTGCGCATTGGAAAATTCAGGGCTATGTCGTGTAGATGATGGCCTAACAGGAGGCTTTAAAATGTTCTTTCTAGTGTCCTTCGTTTGGGAGAAAAATGCAAAGGTACAAGACAGCTTTTCCTTGCCAATATCTCTCTTTTGCAAAGAGCTGCGCATTGGAAAATTCAGGGCTATGTCGTGTAGATGATGGCCTAACAGGAGGCTTTAAAATTTTAATTCTAGTGTCCTTCGTTTGTGAGAAAAATGCAAAGGTACAAGACAGCTTTTCCTTGCCAATATCTCTCTTTTGCAAAGAGCTGCGCATTGGAAAATTCAGGGCTATGTCGTGTAGATGATGGCCTAACAGGAGGCTTTAAAATTTTCTTTCTAGTGACCTTCGTTTGTGAGAAAAATGCAAAGGTACAAGACAGCTTTTCCTTGCCAATATCTCTCTTTTGCAAAGAGCTGCGCATTGGAAAATTCAGGGCTATGTCGTGTAGATGATGGCCTAACAGGAGGCTTTAAAATTTTCTTTCTAGTGTCCTTCGTTTGGGTGAAAAATGCAAAGGTACAAGACAGCTTTTCCTTGCCAATATCTCTCTTTTGCAAAGAGCTACGCATTGGAAAATTCAGGGCTATGTCGTGTAGATGATGGCCTAACAGGAGGCTTTAAAATTTTCTTTCTAGTGACCTTCGTTTGGGAGAAAAATGCAAAGGTACAAGACAGCTTTTCCTTGCCAATATCTCTCTTTTGCAAAGAGCTGCGCATTGGAAAATTCAGGGCTATGTCGTGTAGATGATGGCCTAACAGGAGGCTTTAAAATTTTAATTCTAGTGTCCTTCGTTTGGGAGAAAAATGCAAAGGTACAAGACAGCTTTTCCTTGCCAATATCTCTCTTTTGCAAAGAGCTGCGCATTGGAAAATTCAGGGCTATGTCGTGTAGATGATGGCCTAACAGGAGGCTTTAAAATTTTCTTTCTAGTGACCTTCGTTTGGGAGAAAAATGCAAAGGTACAAGACAGCTTTTCCTTGCCAATATCTCTCTTTTGCAAAGAGCTGCGCATTGGAAAATTCAGGGCTATGTCGTGTAGATGATGGCCTAACAGGAGGCTTTAAAATTTTAATTCTAGTGTCCTTCGTTTGGGAGAAAAATGCAAAGGTACAAGACAGCTTTTCCTTGCCAATATCTCTCTTTTGCAAAGAGCTGCGCATTGGAAAATTCAGGGCTATGTCGTGTAGATGATGGCCTAACAGGAGGCTTTAAAATTTTCTTTCTAGTTTCCTTCGTTTGGGAGAAAAATGCAAAGGTACAAGACAGCTTTTCCTTGCCAATATCTCTCTTTTGCAAAGAGCTACGCATTGGAAAATTCAGGGCTATGTCGTGTAGATGATGGCCTAACAGGAGGCTTTAAAATTTTCTTTCTAGTGACCTTCGTTTGGGAGAAAAATGCAAAGGTACAAGACAGCTTTTCCTTGCCAATATCTCTCTTTTGCAAAGAGCTGCGCATTGGAAAATTCAGGGCTATGTCGTGTAGATGATGGCCTAACAGGAGGCTTTAAAATTTTCTTTCTAGTGTCCTTCGTTTGGGAGAAAAATGCAAAGGTACAAGACAGCTTTTCCTTGCCAATATCTCTCTTTTGCAAAGAGCTGCGCATTGGAAAATTCAGGGCTATGTCGTGTAGATGATGGCCTAACAGGAGGCTTTAAAATGTTCTTTCTAGTGTCCTTCGTTTGGGAGAAAAATGCAAAGGTACAAGACAGCTTTTCCTTGCCAATATCTCTCTTTTGCAAAGAGCTGCGCATTGGAAAATTCAGGGCTATGTCGTGTAGATGATGGCCTAACAGAAGGCTTTAAAATTTTAATTCTAGTGTCCTTCGTTTGGGAGAAAAATGCAAAGGTACAAGACAGCTTTTCCTTGCCAATATCTCTCTTTTGCAAAGAGCTGCGCATTGGAAAATTCATGGCTATGCCGTGTAGATGATGGCCTAACAGGAGGCTTTAAAATTTTCTTTCTAGTGACCTTCGTTTGGGAGAAAAATGCAAAGGTACAAGACAGCTTTTCCTTGTCAATATCTCTCTTTTGCAAAGAGCTGCGCATTGGAAAATTCAGGGCTATGTCGTGTAGATGATGGCCTAACAGGAGGCTTTAAAATTTTCTTTCTAGTGACCTTCGTTTGGGAGAAAAATGCAAAGGTACAAGACAGCTTTTCCTTGCCAATATCTCTCTTTTGCAAAGAGCTGCGCATTGGAAAATTCATGGCTATGCCGTGTAGATGATGGTCTAACAGGAGGCTTTAAAATTTTAATTCTAGTGTCCTTCGTTTGGGAGAAAAATGCAAAGGTACAAGACAGCTTTTCCTTGCCAATATCTCTCTTTTGCAAAGAGCTGCGCATTGGAAAATTCAGGGCTATGTCGTGTAGATGATGGCCTAACAGGAGGCTTTAAAATTTTCTTTCTAGTGACCTTCGTTTGGGAGAAAAATGCAAAGGTACAAGACAGCTTTTCCTTGCCAATATCTCTCTTTTGCAAAGAGCTGCGCATTGGAAAATTCAGGGCTATGTCGTGTAGATGATGGCCTAACAGGAGGCTTTAAAATTTTCTTTCTAGTGTCCTTCGTTTGGGAGAAAAATGCAATGGTACAAGACAGCTTTTCCTTGCCAATATCTCTCTTTTGCAAAGAGCTGTGCATTGGAAAATTCAGGGCTATGTCGTGTAGATGATGGCCTAACAGGAGGCTTTAAAATTATCTTTCTAGTGTCCTTCGTTTGGGAGAAAAATGCAAAGGTACAAGACAGCTTTTCCTTGCCAATATCTCTCTTTTGCAAAGAGCTGCGCATTGGAAAATTCAGGGCTACAGGAGGCTTTAAAATTTTAATTCTAGTGTCCTTCGTTTGGGAGAAAAATGCAAAGGTACAAGACAGCTTTTCCTTGCCAATATCTCTCTTTTGCAAAGAGCTGCGCATTGGAAAATTCAGGGCTATGTCGTGTAGATGATGGCCTAACAGGAGGCTTTAAAATTTTAATTCTAGTGTCCTTCGTTTGGGAGAAAAATGCAAAGGTACAAGACAGCTTTTCCTTGCCAATATCTCTCTTTTGCAAAGAGCTGCGCATTGGAAAATTCAGGGCTATGTCGTGTAGATGATGGCCTAACAGGAGGCTTTAAAATTTTCTTTCTAGTGACCTTCGTTTGGGAGAAAAATGCAAAGGTACAAGACAGCTTTTCCTTGCCAATATCTCTCTTTTGCAAAGAGCTGCGCATTGGAAAATTCAGGGCTATGTCGTGTAGATGATGGCCTAACAGGAGGCTTTAAAATTTTCTTTCTAGTGTCCTTCGTTTGGGAGAAAAATGCAAAGGTACAAGACAGCTTTTCCTTGCCAATATCTCTCTTTTGCAAAGAGCTGCGCATTGGAAAATTCAGGGCTATGTCGTGTAGATGATGGCCTAACAGGAGGCTTTAAAATTATCTTTCTAGTGTCCTTCGTTTGGGAGAAAAATGCAAAGGTACAAGACAGCTTTTCCTTGCCAATATCTCTCTTTTGCAAAGAGCTGCGCATTGGAAAATTCAGGGCTATGTCGTGTAGATGATGGCCTAACAGGAGGCTTTAAAATTTTAATTCTAGTGTCCTTCGTTTGGGAGAAAAATGCAAAGGTACAAGACAGCTTTTCCTTGCCAATATCTCTCTTTTGCAAAGAGCTGCGCATTGGAAAATTCAGGGCTATGTCGTGTAGATGATGGCCTAACAGGAGGCTTTAAAATTTTAATTCTAGTGTCCTTCGTTTGGGAGAAAAATGCAAAGGTACAAGACAGCTTTTCCTTGCCAATATCTCTCTTTTGCAAAGAGCTGCGCATTGGAAAATTCAGGGCTATGTCGTGTAGATGATGGCCTAACAGGAGGCTTTAAAATTTTAATTCTAGTGTCCTTCGTTTGGGAGAAAAATGCAAAGGTACAAGACAGCTTTTCCTTGCCAATATCTCTCTTTTGCAAAGAGCTGCGCATTGGAAAATTCAGGGCTATGTCGTGTAGATGATGGCCTAACAGGAGGCTTTAAAATTTTAATTCTAGTGTCCTTCGTTTGGGAGAAAAATGCAAAGGTACAAGACAGATTTTCCTTGCCAATATCTCTCTATTGCAAAGAGCTACGCATTGGAAAATTCAGGGCTATGCCTTGTAGATAAAGCACTAACAGGAGGCTTTAAAATTTTAATTCTAGTGTCCTTCGTTTGGGAGAAAAATGCAAAGGTACACGACAGCTTTTCCTTGCCAATATCTCTCTTTTGCAAAGAGCTGCGCATTGGAAAATTCAGGGCTATGTCGTGTAGATGATGGCCTAACAGGAGGCTTTAAAATTTTCTTTCTAGTGTCCTTCGTTTGGGAGAAAAATGCAAAGGTACAAGACAGCTTTTCCTTGCCAATATCTCTCTTTTGCAAAGAGCTACGCATTGGAAAATTCAGGGCTATGTCGTGTAGATGATGGCCTAACAGGAGGCTTTAAAATTTTCTTTCTAGTGACCTTCGTTTGGGAGAAAAATGCAAAGGTACAAGACAGCTTTTCCTTGCCAATATCTCTCTTTTGCAAAGAGCTGCGCATTGGAAAATTCAGGGCTATGTCGTGTAGATGATGGCCTAACAGGAGGCTTTAAAATTTTCTTTCTAGTGACCTTCGTTTGGGAGAAAAATGCAAAGGTACAAGACAGCTTTTCCTTGCCAATATCTCTCTTTTGCAAAGAGCTGCGCATTGGAAAATTCAGGGCTATGTCGTGTAGATGATGGCCTAACAGGAGGCTTTAAAATTTTAATTCTAGTGTCCTTCGTTTGGGAGAAAAATGCAAAGGTACAAGACAGCTTTTCCTTGCCAAAATCTCTCTTTTGCAAAGAGCTGCGCATTGGAAAATTCAGGGCTATGTCGTGTAGATGATGGCCTAACAGGAGGCTTTAAAATTTTAATTCTAGTGTCCTTCGTTTGGGAGAAAAATGCAAAGGTACAAGACAGCTTTTCCTTGCCAATATCTCTCTTTTGCAAAGAGCTGCGCATTGGAAAATTCAGGGCTATGTCGTGTAGATGATTGCCTAACAGGAGGCTTTAAAATTTTAATTCTAGTGTCCTTCGTTTGGGAGAAAAATGCAAAGGTACAAGACAGCTTTTCCTTGCCAATATCTCTCTTTTGCAAAGAGCTGCGCATTGGAAAATTCAGGGCTATGTCGTGTAGATGATGGCCTAACAGGAGGCTTTAAAATTATCTTTCTAGTGTCCTTCGTTTGGGAGAAAAATGCAAAGGTACAAGACAGCTTTTCCTTGCCAATATCTCTCTTTTGCAAAGAGCTGCGCATTGGAAAATTCAGGGCTATGTCGTGTAGATGATGGCCTAACAGGAGGCTTTAAAATTTTAATTCTAGTGTCCTTCGTTTGGGAGAAAAATGCAAAGGTACAAGACAGCTTTTCCTTGCCAATATCTCTCTTTTGCAAAGAGCTGCGCATTGGAAAATTCAGGGCTATGTCGTGTAGATGATGGCCTAACAGGAGGCTTTAAAATTTTAATTCTAGTGTCCTTCGTTTGGGAGAAAAATGCAAAGGTACAAGACAGCTTTTCCTTGCCAATATCTCTCTTTTGCAAAGAGCTGCGCATTGGAAAATTCAGGGCTATGTCGTGTAGATGATGGCCTAACAGGAGGCTTTAAAATTTTCTTTCTAGTGACCTTCGTTTGGGAGAAAAATGCAAAGGTACAAGACAGCTTTTCCTTGCCAATATCTCTCTTTTGCAAAGAGCTGCGCATTGGAAAATTCAGGGCTATGTCGTGTAGATGATGGCCTAACAGGAGGCTTTAAAATTTTCTTTCTAGTGTCCTTCGTTTGGGAGAAAAATGCAAAGGTACAAGACAGCTTTTCCTTGCCAATATCTCTCTTTTGCAAAGAGCTGCGCATTGGAAAATTCAGGGCTATGTCGTGTAGATGATGGCCTAACAGGAGGCTTTAAAATTATCTTTCTAGTGTCCTTCGTTTGGGAGAAAAATGCAAAGGTACAAGACAGCTTTTCCTTGCCAATATCTCTCTTTTGCAAAGAGCTGCGCATTGGAAAATTCAGGGCTATGTCGTGTAGATGATGGCCTAACAGGAGGCTTTAAAATTTTAATTCTAGTGTCCTTCGTTTGGGAGAAAAATGCAAAGGTACAAGACAGCTTTTCCTTGCCAATATCTCTCTTTTGCAAAGAGCTGCGCATTGGAAAATTCAGGGCTATGTCGTGTAGATGATGGCCTAACAGGAGGCTTTAAAATTTTAATTCTAGTGTCCTTCGTTTGGGAGAAAAATGCAAAGGTACAAGACAGCTTTTCCTTGCCAATATCTCTCTTTTGCAAAGAGCTGCGCATTGGAAAATTCAGGGCTATGTCGTGTAGATGATGTCCTAACAGGAGGCTTTAAAATTTTAATTCTAGTGTCCTTCGTTTGGGAGAAAAATGCAAAGGTACAAGACAGCTTTTCCTTGCCAATATCTCTCTATTGCAAAGAGCTACGCATTGGAAAATTCAGGGCTATGCCGTGTAGATGAAGCACTAACAGGAGGCTTTAAAATTTTCTTTCTAGTGTCCTTCGTTTGGGAGAAAAATGCAAAGGTACAAGACAGCTTTTGCTTGCCAATATCTCTCTTTTGTAAAGAGCTGCGCATTGGAAAATTCAGGGCTATGTCGTGTAGATGATGGCCTAACAGGAGGCTTTAAAATTTTAATTGTAGTGTCCTTCGTTTGGGAGAAAAATGCAAAGGTACAAGACAGCTTTTCCTTGCCAATATCTCTATTTTGCAAAGAGCTGCGCATTGGAAAATTCAGGGCTATGTCGTGTAGATGATGGCCTAACAGGAGGCTTTAAAATTTTAATTCTAGTGTCCTTCGTTTGGGAGAAAAATGCAAAGGTACAAGACAGCTTTTCCTTGCCAATGTCTCTCTTTTGCAAAGAGCTGCGCATTGGAAAATTCAGGGCTATGTCGTGTAGATGATGGCCTAACAGGAGGCTTTAAAATTTTCTTTCTAGTGACCTTCGTTTGGGAGAAAAATGCAAAGGTACAAGACAGCTTTTCCTTGCCAATATCTCTCTTTTGCAAAGAGCTGCGCATTGGAAAATTCAGGGCTATGTCGTGTAGATGATGGCCTAACAGGAGGCTTTAAAATTTTCTTTCTAGTGTCCTTCGTTTGGGAGAAAAATGCAAAGGTACAAGACAGCTTTTCCTTGCCAATATCTCTCTTTTGCAAAGAGCTGCGCATTGGAAAATTCAGGGCTATGTCGTGTAGATGATGGCCTAACAGGAGGCTTTAAAATTATCTTTCTAGTGTCCTTCGTTTGGGAGAAAAATGCAAAGGTACAAGACAGCTTTTCCTTGCCAATATCTCTCTTTTGCAAAGAGCTGCGCATTGGAAAATTCAGGGCTATGTCGTGTAGATGATGGCCTAACAGGAGGCTTTAAAATTTTAATTCTAGTGTCCTTCGTTTGGGAGAAAAATGCAAAGGTACAAGACAGCTTTTCCTTGCCAATATCTCTCTTTTGCAAAGAGCTGCGCATTGGAAAATTCAGGGCTATGTCGTGTAGATGATGGCCTAACAGGAGGCTTTAAAATTATCTTTCTAGTGTCCTTCGTTTGGGAGAAAAATGCAAAGGTACAAGACAGCTTTTCCTTGCCAATATCTCTCTTTTGCAAAGAGCTGCGCATTGGAAAATTCAGGGCTATGTCGTGTAGATGATGGCCTAACAGGAGGCTTTAAAATTATCTTTCTAGTGTCCTTCGTTTGGGAGAAAAATGCAAAGGTACAAGACAGCTTTTCCTTGCCAATATCTCTCTTTTGCAAAGAGCTGCGCATTGGAAAATTCAGGGCTATGTCGTGTAGATGATGGCCTAACAGGAGGCTTTAAAATTATCTTTCTAGTGTCCTTCGTTTGGGAGAAAAATGCAAAGGTACAAGACAGCTTTTCCTTGCCAATATCTCTCTTTTGCAAAGAGCTGCGCATTGGAAAATTCAGGGCTATGTCGTGTAGATGATGGCCTAACAGGAGGCTTTAAAATTTTAATTCTAGTGTCCTTCGTTTGGGAGAAAAATGCAAAGGTACAAGACAGCTTTTCCTTGCCAATATCTCTCTTTTGCAAAGAGCTGCGCATTGGAAAATTCAGGGCTATGTCGTGTAGATGATGGCCTAACAGGAGGCTTTAAAATTTTAATTCTAGTGTCCTTCGTTTGGGAGAAAAATGCAAAGGTACAAGACAGCTTTTCCTTGCCAATATCTCTCTTTTGCAAAGAGCTGCGCATTGGAAAATTCAGGGCTATGTCGTGTAGATGATGGCCTAACAGGAGGCTTTAAAATTTTCTTTCTAGTGACCTTCGTTTGGGAGAAAAATGCAAAGGTACAAGACAGCTTTTCCTTGCCAATATCTCTCTTTTGCAAAGAGCTGCGCATTGGAAAATTCAGGGCTATGTCGTGTAGATGATGGCCTAACAGGAGGCTTTAAAATTTTCTTTCTAGTGTCCTTCGTTTGGGAGAAAAATGCAAAGGTACAAGACAGCTTTTCCTTGCCAATATCTCTCTTTTGCAAAGAGCTGCGCATTGGAAAATTCAGGGCTATGTCGTGTAGATGATGGCCTAACAGGAGGCTTTAAAATTATCTTTCTAGTGTCCTTCGTTTGGGAGAAAAATGCAAAGGTACAAGACAGCTTTTCCTTGCCAATATCTCTCTTTTGCAAAGAGCTGCGCATTGGAAAATTCAGGGCTATGTCGTGTAGATGATGGCCTAACAGGAGGCTTTAAAATTTTAATTCTAGTGTCCTTCGTTTGGGAGAAAAATGCAAAGGTACAAGACAGCTTTTCCTTGCCAATATCTCTCTTTTGCAAAGAGCTGCGCATTGGAAAATTCAGGGCTATGTCGTGTAGATGATGGCCTAACAGGAGGCTTTAAAATTTTAATTCTAGTGTCCTTCGTTTGGGAGAAAAATGCAAAGGTACAAGACAGCTTTTCCTTGCCAATATCTCTCTTTTGCAAAGAGCTGCGCATTGGAAAATTCAGGGCTATGTCGTGTAGATGATGTCCTAACAGGAGGCTTTAAAATTTTAATTCTAGTGTCCTTCGTTTGGGAGAAAAATGCAAAGGTACAAGACAGCTTTTCCTTGCCAATATCTCTCTATTGCAAAGAGCTACGCATTGGAAAATTCAGGGCTATGCCGTGTAGATGAAGCACTAACAGGAGGCTTTAAAATTTTCTTTCTAGTGTCCTTCGTTTGGGAGAAAAATGCAAAGGTACAAGACAGCTTTTGCTTGCCAATATCTCTCTTTTGTAAAGAGCTGCGCATTGGAAAATTCAGGGCTATGTCGTGTAGATGATGGCCTAACAGGAGGCTTTAAAATTTTAATTCTAGTGTCCTTCGTTTGGGAGAAAAATGCAAAGGTACAAGACAGCTTTTCCTTGCCAATATCTCTATTTTGCAAAGAGCTGCGCATTGGAAAATGCAGGGCTATGTCGTGTAGATGATGGCCTAACAGGAGGCTTTAAAATTTTAATTCTAGTGTCCTTCGTTTGGGAGAAAAATGCAAAGGTACAAGACAGCTTTTCCTTGCCAATATCTCTCTTTTGCAAAGAGCTGCGCATTGGAAAATTCAGGGCTATGTCGTGTAGATGATGGCCTAACAGGAGGCTTTAAAATTTTCTTTCTAGTGACCTTCGTTTGGGAGAAAAATGCAAAGGTACAAGACAGCTTTTCCTTGCCAATATCTCTCTTTTGCAAAGAGCTGCGCATTGGAAAATTCAGGGCTATGTCGTGTAGATGATGGCCTAACAGGAGGCTTTAAAATTTTCTTTCTAGTGTCCTTCGTTTGGGAGAAAAATGCAAAGGTACAAGACAGCTTTTCCTTGCCAATATCTCTCTTTTGCAAAGAGCTGCGCATTGGAAAATTCAGGGCTATGTCGTGTAGATGATGGCCTAACAGGAGGCTTTAAAATTATCTTTCTAGTGTCCTTCGTTTGGGAGAAAAATGCAAAGGTACAAGACAGCTTTTCCTTGCCAATATCTCTCTTTTGCAAAGAGCTGCGCATTGGAAAATTCAGGGCTATGTCGTGTAGATGATGGCCTAACAGGAGGCTTTAAAATTTTAATTCTAGTGTCCTTCGTTTGGGAGAAAAATGCAAAGGTACAAGACAGCTTTTCCTTGCCAATATCTCTCTTTTGCAAAGAGCTGCGCATTGGAAAATTCAGGGCTATGTCGTGTAGATGATGGCCTAACAGGAGGCTTTAAAATTATCTTTCTAGTGTCCTTCGTTTGGGAGAAAAATGCAAAGGTACAAGACAGCTTTTCCTTGCCAATATCTCTCTTTTGCAAAGAGCTGCGCATTGGAAAATTCAGGGCTATGTCGTGTAGATGATGGCCTAACAGGAGGCTTTAAAATTTTCTTTCTAGTGTCCTTCGTTTGGGAGAAAAATGCAATGGTACAAGACAGCTTTTCCTTGCCAATATCTCTCTTTTGCAAAGAGCTGTGCATTGGAAAATTCAGGGCTATGTCGTGTAGATGATGGCCTAACAGGAGGCTTTAAAATTATCTTTCTAGTGTCCTTCGTTTGGGAGAAAAATGCAAAGGTACAAGACAGCTTTTCCTTGCCAATATCTCTCTTTTGCAAAGAGCTGCGCATTGGAAAATTCAGGGCTATGTCGTGTAGATGATGGCCTAACAGGAGGCTTTAAAATTTTAATTCTAGTGTCCTTCGTTTGGGAGAAAAATGCAAAGGTACAAGACAGCTTTTCCTTGCCAATATCTCTCTTTTGCAAAGAGCTGCGCATTGGAAAATTCAGGGCTATGTCGTGTAGATGATGTTCTAACAGGAGGCTTTAAAATTTTAATTCTAGTGTCCTTCGTTTGGGAGAAAAATGCAAAGGTACAAGACAGCTTTTCCTTGCCAATATCTCTCTTTTGCAAAGAGCTGCGCATTGGAAAATTCAGGGCTATGTCGTGTAGATGATGGCCTAACAGGAGGCTTTAAAATTTTCTTTCTAGTGACCTTCGTTTGGGAGAAAAATGCAAAGGTACAAGACAGCTTTTCCTTGCCAATATCTCTCTTTTGCAAAGAGCTGCGCATTGGAAAATTCAGGGCTATGTCGTGTAGATGATGGCCTAACAGGAGGCTTTAAAATTTTCTTTCTAGTGTCCTTCGTTTGGGAGAAAAATGCAAAGGTACAAGACAGCTTTTCCTTGCCAATATCTCTCTTTTGCAAAGAGCTGCGCATTGGAAAATTCAGGGCTATGTCGTGTAGATGATGGCCTAACAGGAGGCTTTAAAATTATCTTTCTAGTGTCCTTCGTTTGGGAGAAAAATGCAAAGGTACAAGACAGCTTTTCCTTGCCAATATCTCTCTTTTGCAAAGAGCTGCGCATTGGAAAATTCAGGGCTATGTCGTGTAGATGATGGCCTAACAGGAGGCTTTAAAATTTTCTTTCTAGTGTCCTTCGTTTGGGAGAAAAATGCAAAGGTACAAGACAGCTTTTCCTTGCCAATATCTCTCTTTTGCAAAGAGCTACGCATTGGAAAATTCAGGGCTATGTCGTGTAGATGATGGCCTAACAGGAGGCTTTAAAATTTTCTTTCTAGTGACCTTCGTTTGGGAGAAAAATGCAAAGGTACAAGACAGCTTTTCCTTGCCAATGTCTCTCTTTTGCAAAGAGCTGCGCATTGGAAAATTCAGGGCTATGTCGTGTAGATGATGGCCTAACAGGAGGCTTTAAAATTTTAATTCTAGTGTCCTTCGTTTGAGAGAAAAATGCAAAGGTACAAGACAGCTTTTCCTTGCCAATATCTCTCTTTTGCAAAGAGCTGCGCATTGGAAAATTCAGGGCTATGTCGTGTAGATGATGGCCTAACAGGAGGCTTTAAAATTTTATTTCTAGTGACCTTCGTTTGGGAGAAAAATGCAAAGGTACAAGACAGCTTTTCCTTGCCAATATCTCTCTTTTGCAAAGAGCTGCGCCTTGGAAAATTCAGGGCTATGTCGTGTAGATGATGGCCTAACAGGAGGCTTTAAAATTTTAATTCTAGTGTCCTTCGTTTGGGAGAAAAATGCAAAGGTACAAGACAGCTTTTCCTTGCCAATATCTCTCTTTTGCAAAGAGCTGCGCATTGGAAAATTCAGGGCTATGTCGTGTAGATGATGGCCTAACAGGAGGCTTTAAAATTTTCTTTCTAGTTTCCTTCGTTTGGGAGAAAAATGCAAAGGTACAAGACAGCTTTTCCTTGCCAATATCTCTCTTTTGCAAAGAGCTGCGCATTGGAAAATTCAGGGCTATGTCGTGTAGATGATGGCCTAACAGGAGGCTTTAAAATTTTAATTCTAGTGTCCTTCGTTTGGGAGAAAAATGCAAAGGTACAAGACAGCTTTTCCTTGCCAATATCTCTCTTTTGCAAAGAGCTGCGCATTGGAAAATTCAGGGCTATGTCGTGTAGATGATGGCCTAACAGGAGGCTTTAAAATTTTCTTTCTAGTGACCTTCGTTTGGGAGAAAAATGCAAAGGTACAAGACAGCTTTTCCTTGCCAATATCTCTCTTTTGCAAAGAGCTGCGCATTGGAAAATTCAGGGCTATGTCGTGTAGATGATGGCCTAACAGGAGGCTTTAAAATTTTCTTTCTAGTGTCCTTCGTTTGGGAGAAAAATGCAAAGGTACAAGACAGCTTTTCCTTGCCAATATCTCTCTTTTGCAAAGAGCTGCGCATTGGAAAATTCAGGGCTATGTCGTGTAGATGATGGCCTAACAGGAGGCTTTAAAATTATCTTTCTAGTGTCCTTCGTTTGGGAGAAAAATGCAAAGGTACAAGACAGCTTTTCCTTGCCAATATCTCTCTTTTGCAAAGAGCTGCGCATTGGAAAATTCAGGGCTATGTCGTGTAGATGATGGCCTAACAGGAGGCTTTAAAATTTTAATTCTAGTGTCCTTCGTTTGGGAGAAAAATGCAAAGGTACAAGACAGCTTTTCCTTGCCAATATCTCTCTTTTGCAAAGAGCTGCGCATTGGAAAATTCAGGGCTATGTCGTGTAGATGATGGCCTAACAGGAGGCTTTAAAATTTTAATTCTAGTGTCCTTCGTTTGGGAGAAAAATGCAAAGGTACAAGACAGCTTTTCCTTGCCAATATCTCTCTTTTGCAAAGAGCTGCGCATTGGAAAATTCAGGGCTATGTCGTGTAGATGATGTCCTAACAGGAGGCTTTAAAATTTTAATTCTAGTGTCCTTCGTTTGGGAGAAAAATGCAAAGGTACAAGACAGCTTTTCCTTGCCAATATCTCTCTATTGCAAAGAGCTACGCATTGGAAAATTCAGGGCTATGCCGTGTAGATGAAGCACTAACAGGAGGCTTTAAAATTTTCTTTCTAGTGTCCTTCGTTTGGGAGAAAAATGCAAAGGTACAAGACAGCTTTTGCTTGCCAATATCTCTCTTTTGTAAAGAGCTGCGCATTGGAAAATTCAGGGCTATGTCGTGTAGATGATGGCCTAACAGGAGGCTTTAAAATTTTAATTCTAGTGTCCTTCGTTTGGGAGAAAAATGCAAAGGTACAAGACAGCTTTTCCTTGCCAATATCTCTATTTTGCAAAGAGCTGCGCATTGGAAAATGCAGGGCTATGTCGTGTAGATGATGGCCTAACAGGAGGCTTTAAAATTTTAATTCTAGTGTCCTTCGTTTGGGAGAAAAATGCAAAGGTACAAGACAGCTTTTCCTTGCCAATATCTCTCTTTTGCAAAGAGCTGCGCATTGGAAAATTCAGGGCTATGTCGTGTAGATGATGGCCTAACAGGAGGCTTTAAAATTTTCTTTCTAGTGACCTTCGTTTGGGAGAAAAATGCAAAGGTACAAGACAGCTTTTCCTTGCCAATATCTCTCTTTTGCAAAGAGCTGCGCATTGGAAAATTCAGGGCTATGTCGTGTAGATGATGGCCTAACAGGAGGCTTTAAAATTTTCTTTCTAGTGTCCTTCGTTTGGGAGAAAAATGCAAAGGTACAAGACAGCTTTTCCTTGCCAATATCTCTCTTTTGCAAAGAGCTGCGCATTGGAAAATTCAGGGCTATGTCGTGTAGATGATGGCCTAACAGGAGGCTTTAAAATTATCTTTCTAGTGTCCTTCGTTTGGGAGAAAAATGCAAAGGTACAAGACAGCTTTTCCTTGCCAATATCTCTCTTTTGCAAAGAGCTGCGCATTGGAAAATTCAGGGCTATGTCGTGTAGATGATGGCCTAACAGGAGGCTTTAAAATTTTAATTCTAGTGTCCTTCGTTTGGGAGAAAAATGCAAAGGTACAAGACAGCTTTTCCTTGCCAATATCTCTCTTTTGCAAAGAGCTGCGCATTGGAAAATTCAGGGCTATGTCGTGTAGATGATGGCCTAACAGGAGGCTTTAAAATTATCTTTCTAGTGTCCTTCGTTTGGGAGAAAAATGCAAAGGTACAAGACAGCTTTTCCTTGCCAATATCTCTCTTTTGCAAAGAGCTGCGCATTGGAAAATTCAGGGCTATGTCGTGTAGATGATGGCCTAACAGGAGGCTTTAAAATTTTCTTTCTAGTGTCCTTCGTTTGGGAGAAAAATGCAATGGTACAAGACAGCTTTTCCTTGCCAATATCTCTCTTTTGCAAAGAGCTGTGCATTGGAAAATTCAGGGCTATGTCGTGTAGATGATGGCCTAACAGGAGGCTTTAAAATTATCTTTCTAGTGTCCTTCGTTTGGGAGAAAAATGCAAAGGTACAAGACAGCTTTTCCTTGCCAATATCTCTCTTTTGCAAAGAGCTGCGCATTGGAAAATTCAGGGCTATGTCGTGTAGATGATGGCCTAACAGGAGGCTTTAAAATTTTAATTCTAGTGTCCTTCGTTTGGGAGAAAAATGCAAAGGTACAAGACAGCTTTTCCTTGCCAATATCTCTCTTTTGCAAAGAGCTGCGCATTGGAAAATTCAGGGCTATGTCGTGTAGATGATGTTCTAACAGGAGGCTTTAAAATTTTAATTCTAGTGTCCTTCGTTTGGGAGAAAAATGCAAAGGTACAAGACAGCTTTTCCTTGCCAATATCTCTCTTTTGCAAAGAGCTGCGCATTGGAAAATTCAGGGCTATGTCGTGTAGATGATGGCCTAACAGGAGGCTTTAAAATTTTCTTTCTAGTGACCTTCGTTTGGGAGAAAAATGCAAAGGTACAAGACAGCTTTTCCTTGCCAATATCTCTCTTTTGCAAAGAGCTGCGCATTGGAAAATTCAGGGCTATGTCGTGTAGATGATGGCCTAACAGGAGGCTTTAAAATTTTCTTTCTAGTGTCCTTCGTTTGGGAGAAAAATGCAAAGGTACAAGACAGCTTTTCCTTGCCAATATCTCTCTTTTGCAAAGAGCTGCGCATTGGAAAATTCAGGGCTATGTCGTGTAGATGATGGCCTAACAGGAGGCTTTAAAATTATCTTTCTAGTGTCCTTCGTTTGGGAGAAAAATGCAAAGGTACAAGACAGCTTTTCCTTGCCAATATCTCTCTTTTGCAAAGAGCTGCGCATTGGAAAATTCAGGGCTATGTCGTGTAGATGATGGCCTAACAGGAGGCTTTAAAATTTTCTTTCTAGTGTCCTTCGTTTGGGAGAAAAATGCAAAGGTACAAGACAGCTTTTCCTTGCCAATATCTCTCTTTTGCAAAGAGCTACGCATTGGAAAATTCAGGGCTATGTCGTGTAGATGATGGCCTAACAGGAGGCTTTAAAATTTTCTTTCTAGTGACCTTCGTTTGGGAGAAAAATGCAAAGGTACAAGACAGCTTTTCCTTGCCAATGTCTCTCTTTTGCAAAGAGCTGCGCATTGGAAAATTCAGGGCTATGTCGTGTAGATGATGGCCTAACAGGAGGCTTTAAAATTTTAATTCTAGTGTCCTTCGTTTGAGAGAAAAATGCAAAGGTACAAGACAGCTTTTCCTTGCCAATATCTCTCTTTTGCAAAGAGCTGCGCATTGGAAAATTCAGGGCTATGTCGTGTAGATGATGGCCTAACAGGAGGCTTTAAAATTTTCTTTCTAGTGACCTTCGTTTGGGAGAAAAATGCAAAGGTACAAGACAGCTTTTCCTTGCCAATATCTCTCTTTTGCAAAGAGCTGCGCCTTGGAAAATTCAGGGCTATGTCGTGTAGATGATGGCCTAACAGGAGGCTTTAAAATTTTAATTCTAGTGTCCTTCGTTTGGGAGAAAAATGCAAAGGTACAAGACAGCTTTTCCTTGCCAATATCTCTCTTTTGCAAAGAGCTGCGCATTGGAAAATTCAGGGCTATGTCGTGTAGATGATGGCCTAACAGGAGGCTTTAAAATTTTCTTTCTAGTTTCCTTCGTTTGGGAGAAAAATGCAAAGGTACAAGACAGCTTTTCCTTGCCAATATCTCTCTTTTGCAAAGAGCTACGCATTGGAAAATTCAGGGCTATGTCGTGTAGATGATGGCCTAACAGGAGGCTTTAAAATTTTCTTTCTAGTGACCTTCGTTTGGGAGAAAAATGCAAAGGTACAAGACAGCTTTTCCTTGCCAATATCTCTCTTTTGCAAAGAGCTGCGCATTGGAAAATTCAGGGCTATGTCGTGTAGATGATGGCCTAACAGGAGGCTTTAAAATTTTCTTTCTAGTGTCCTTCGTTTGGGAGAAAAATGCAAAGGTACAAGACAGCTTTTCCTTGCCAATATCTCTCTTTTGCAAAGAGCTGCGCATTGGAAAATTCAGGGCTATGTCGTGTAGATGATGGCCTAACAGGAGGCTTTAAAATGTTCTTTCTAGTGTCCTTCGTTTGGGAGAAAAATGCAAAGGTACAAGACAGCTTTTCCTTGCCAATATCTCTCTTTTGCAAAGAGCTGCGCATTGGAAAATTCAGGGCTATGTCGTGTAGATGATGGCCTAACAGAAGGCTTTAAAATTTTAATTCTAGTGTCCTTCGTTTGGGAGAAAAATGCAAAGGTACAAGACAGCTTTTCCTTGCCAATATCTCTCTTTTGCAAAGAGCTGCGCATTGGAAAATTCATGGCTATGCCGTGTAGATGATGGCCTAACAGGAGGCTTTAAAATTTTCTTTCTAGTGACCTTCGTTTGGGAGAAAAATGCAAAGGTACAAGACAGCTTTTCCTTGCCAATATCTCTCTTTTGCAAAGAGCTGCGCATTGGAAAATTCAGGGCTATGTCGTGTAGATGATGGCCTAACAGGAGGCTTTAAAATTTTCTTTCTAGTGACCTTCGTTTGGGAGAAAAATGCAAAGGTACAAGACAGCTTTTCCTTGCCAATATCTCTCTTTTGCAAAGAGCTGCGCATTGGAAAATTCATGGCTATGCCGTGTAGATGATGGTCTAACAGGAGGCTTTAAAATTTTAATTCTAGTGTCCTTCGTTTGGGAGAAAAATGCAAAGGTACAAGACAGCTTTTCCTTGCCAATATCTCTCTTTTGCAAAGAGCTGCGCATTGGAAAATTCAGGGCTATGTCGTGTAGATGATGGCCTAACAGGAGGCTTTAAAATTTTCTTTCTAGTGACCTTCGTTTGGGAGAAAAATGCAAAGGTACAAGACAGCTTTTCCTTGCCAATATCTCTCTTTTGCAAAGAGCTGCGCATTGGAAAATTCAGGGCTATGTCGTGTAGATGATGGCCTAACAGGAGGCTTTAAAATTTTCTTTCTAGTGTCCTTCGTTTGGGAGAAAAATGCAATGGTACAAGACAGCTTTTCCTTGCCAATATCTCTCTTTTGCAAAGAGCTGTGCATTGGAAAATTCAGGGCTATGTCGTGTAGATGATGGCCTAACAGGAGGCTTTAAAATTTTATTTCTAGTGTCCTTCGTTTGGGAGAAAAATGCAAAGGTACAAGACAGCTTTTCCTTGCCAATATCTCTCTTTTGCAAAGAGCTGCGCATTGGAAAATTCAGGGCTATGTCGTGTAGATGATGGCCTAACAGGAGGCTTTAAAATGTTCTTTCTAGTGTCCTTCGTTTGGGAGAAAAATGCAAAGGTACAAGACAGCTTTTCCTTGCCAATATCTCTCTTTTGCAAAGAGCTGCGCATTGGAAAATTCAGGGCTATGTCGTGTAGATGATGGCCTAACAGGAGGCTTTAAAATTTTAATTCTAGTGTCCTTCGTTTGGGAGAAAAATGCAAAGGTACAAGACAGCTTTTCCTTGCCAATATCTCTCTTTTGCAAAGAGCTGCGCATTGGAAAATTCAGGGCTATGTCGTGTAGATGATGGCCTAACAGGAGGCTTTAAAATTTTCTTTCTAGTGACCTTCGTTTGGGAGAAAAATGCAAAGGTACAAGACAGCTTTTCCTTGCCAATATCTCTCTTTTGCAAAGAGCTGCGCATTGGAAAATTCAGGGCTATGTCGTGTAGATGATGGCCTAACAGGAGGCTTTAAAATTTTCTTTCTAGTGTCCTTCGTTTGGGAGAAAAATGCAAAGGTACAAGACAGCTTTTCCTTGCCAATATCTCTCTTTTGCAAAGAGCTACGCATTGGAAAATTCAGGGCTATGTCGTGTAGATGATGGCCTAACAGGAGGCTTTAAAATTTTCTTTCTAGTGACCTTCGTTTGGGAGAAAAATGCAAAGGTACAAGACAGCTTTTCCTTGCCAATATCTCTCTTTTGCAAAGAGCTGCGCATTGGAAAATTCAGGGCTATGTCGTGTAGATGATGGCCTAACAGGAGGCTTTAAAATTTTAATTCTAGTGTCCTTCGTTTGGGAGAAAAATGCAAAGGTACAAGACAGCTTTTCCTTGCCAATATCTCTCTTTTGCAAAGAGCTGCGCATTGGAAAATTCAGGGCTATGTCGTGTAGATGATGGCCTAACAGGAGGCTTTAAAATTTTCTTTCTAGTGACCTTCGTTTGGGAGAAAAATGCAAAGGTACAAGACAGCTTTTCCTTGCCAATATCTCTCTTTTGCAAAGAGCTGCGCATTGGAAAATTCAGGGCTATGTCGTGTAGATGATGGCCTAACAGGAGGCTTTAAAATTTTAATTCTAGTGTCCTTCGTTTGGGAGAAAAATGCAAAGGTACAAGACAGCTTTTCCTTGCCAATATCTCTCTTTTGCAAAGAGCTGCGCATTGGAAAATTCAGGGCTATGTCGTGTAGATGATGGCCTAACAGGAGGCTTTAAAATTTTAATTCTAGTGTCCTTCGTTTGGGAGAAAAATGCAAAGGTACAAGACAGCTTTTCCTTGCCAATATCTCTCTTTTGCAAAGAGCTGCGCATTGGAAAATTCAGGGCTATGTCGTGTAGATGATGGCCTAACAGGAGGCTTTAAAATTTTCTTTCTAGTGTCCTTCGTTTGGGAGAAAAATGCAAAGGTACAAGACAGCTTTTCCTTGCCAATATCTCTCTTTTGCAAAGAGCTGCGCATTGGAAAATTCAGGGCTATGTCGTGTAGATGATGGCCTAACAGGAGGCTTTAAAATGTTCTTTCTAGTGTCCTTCGTTTGGGAGAAAAATGCAAAGGTACAAGACAGCTTTTCCTTGCCAATATCTCTCTTTTGCAAAGAGCTGCGCATTGGAAAATTCAGGGCTATGTCGTGTAGATGATGGCCTAACAGAAGGCTTTAAAATTTTAATTCTAGTGTCCTTCGTTTGGGAGAAAAATGCAAAGGTACAAGACAGCTTTTCCTTGCCAATATCTCTCTTTTGCAAAGAGCTGCGCATTGGAAAATTCATGGCTATGCCGTGTAGATGATGGCCTAACAGGAGGCTTTAAAATTTTCTTTCTAGTGACCTTCGTTTGGGAGAAAAATGCAAAGGTACAAGACAGCTTTTCCTTGCCAATATCTCTCTTTTGCAAAGAGCTGCGCATTGGAAAATTCAGGGCTATGTCGTGTAGATGATGGCCTAACAGGAGGCTTTAAAATTTTCTTTCTAGTGACCTTCGTTTGGGAGAAAAATGCAAAGGTACAAGACAGCTTTTCCTTGCCAATATCTCTCTTTTGCAAAGAGCTGCGCATTGGAAAATTCATGGCTATGCCGTGTAGATGATGGTCTAACAGGAGGCTTTAAAATTTTAATTCTAGTGTCCTTCGTTTGGGAGAAAAATGCAAAGGTACAAGACAGCTTTTCCTTGCCAATATCTCTCTTTTGCAAAGAGCTGCGCATTGGAAAATTCAGGGCTATGTCGTGTAGATGATGGCCTAACAGGAGGCTTTAAAATTTTATTTCTAGTGTCCTTCGTTTGGGAGAAAAATGCAAAGGTACAAGACAGCTTTTCCTTGCCAATATCTCTCTTTTGCAAAGAGCTGCGCATTGGAAAATTCAGGGCTATGTCGTGTAGATGATGGCCTAACAGGAGGCTTTAAAATGTTCTTTCTAGTGTCCTTCGTTTGGGAGAAAAATGCAAAGGTACAAGACAGCTTTTCCTTGCCAATATCTCTCTTTTGCAAAGAGCTGCGCATTGGAAAATTCAGGGCTATGTCGTGTAGATGATGGCCTAACAGGAGGCTTTAAAATTTTAATTCTAGTGTCCTTCGTTTGGGAGAAAAATGCAAAGGTACAAGACAGCTTTTCCTTGCCAATATCTCTCTTTTGCAAAGAGCTGCGCATTGGGAAAATTCAGGGCTATGTCGTGTAGATGATGGCCTAACAGGAGGCTTTAAAATTTTCTTTCTAGTGACCTTCGTTTGGGAGAAAAATGCAAAGGTACAAGACAGCTTTTCCTTGCCAATATCTCTCTTTTGCAAAGAGCTGCGCATTGGAAAATTCAGGGCTATGTCGTGTAGATGATGGCCTAACAGGAGGCTTTAAAATTTTCTTTCTAGTGTCCTTCGTTTGGGAGAAAAATGCAAAGGTACAAGACAGCTTTTCCTTGCCAATATCTCTCTTTTGCAAAGAGCTGCGCATTGGAAAATTCAGGGCTATGTCGTGTAGATGATGGCCTAACAGGAGGCTTTAAAATTTTAATTCTAGTGTCCTTCGGTTGGGAGAAAAATGCAAAGGTACAAGACAGCTTTTCCTTGCCAATATCTCTCTTTTGCAAAGAGCTGCGCATTGGAAAATTCAGGGCTATGTCGTGTAGATGATGGCCTAACAGGAGGCTTTAAAATTTTCTTTCTAGTGACCTTCGTTTGGGAGAAAAATGCAAAGGTACAAGACAGCTTTTCCTTGCCAATATCTCTCTTTTGCAAAGAGCTGCGCATTGGAAAATTCAGGGCTATGTCGTGTAGATGATGGCCTAACAGGAGGCTTTAAAATTTTAATTCTAGTGTCCTTCGTTTGGGAGAAAAATGCAAAGGTACAAGACAGCTTTTCCTTGCCAATATCTCTCTTTTGCAAAGAGCTGCGCATTGGAAAATTCAGGGCTATGTCGTGTAGATGATGGCCTAACAGGAGGCTTTAAAATTTTCTTTCTAGTTTCCTTCGTTTGGGAGAAAAATGCAAAGGTACAAGACAGCTTTTCCTTGCCAATATCTCTCTTTTGCAAAGAGCTACGCATTGGAAAATTCAGGGCTATGTCGTGTAGATGATGGCCTAACAGGAGGCTTTAAAATTTTCTTTCTAGTGACCTTCGTTTGGGAGAAAAATGCAAAGGTACAAGACAGCTTTTCCTTGCCAATATCTCTCTTTTGCAAAGAGCTGCGCATTGGAAAATTCAGGGCTATGTCGTGTAGATGATGGCCTAACAGGAGGCTTTAAAATTTTCTTTCTAGTGTCCTTCGTTTGGGAGAAAAATGCAAAGGTACAAGACAGCTTTTCCTTGCCAATATCTCTCTTTTGCAAAGAGCTGCGCATTGGAAAATTCAGGGCTATGTCGTGTAGATGATGGCCTAACAGGAGGCTTTAAAATTTTATTTCTAGTGTCCTTCGTTTGGGAGAAAAATGCAAAGGTACAAGACAGCTTTTCCTTGCCAATATCTCTCTTTTGCAAAGAGCTGCGCATTGGAAAATTCAGGGCTATGTCGTGTAGATGATGGCCTAACAGGAGGCTTTAAAATTTTCTTTCTAGTGACCTTCGTTTGGGAGAAAAATGCAAAGGTACAAGACAGCTTTTCCTTGCCAATATCTCTCTTTTGCAAAGAGCTGCGCATTGGAAAATTCATGGCTATGCCGTGTAGATGATGGTCTAACAGGAGGCTTTAAAATTTTAATTCTAGTGTCCTTCGTTTGGGAGAAAAATGCAAAGGTACAAGACAGCTTTTCCTTGCCAATATCTCTCTTTTGCAAAGAGCTGCGCATTGGAAAATTCAGGGCTATGTCGTGTAGATGATGGCCTAACAGGAGGCTTTAAAATTTTCTTTCTAGTGACCTTCGTTTGGGAGAAAAATGCAAAGGTACAAGACAGCTTTTCCTTGCCAATATCTCTCTTTTGCAAAGAGCTGCGCATTGGAAAATTCAGGGCTATGTCGTGTAGATGATGGCCTAACAGGAGGCTTTAAAATTTTCTTTCTAGTGTCCTTCGTTTGGGAGAAAAATGCAATGGTACAAGACAGCTTTTCCTTGCCAATATCTCTCTTTTGCAAAGAGCTGTGCATTGGAAAATTCAGGGCTATGTCGTGTAGATGATGGCCTAACAGGAGGCTTTAAAATTATCTTTCTAGTGTCCTTCGTTTGGGAGAAAAATGCAAAGGTACAAGACAGCTTTTCCTTGCCAATATCTCTCTTTTGCAAAGAGCTGCGCATTGGAAAATTCAGGGCTATGTCGTGTAGATGATGGCCTAACAGGAGGCTTTAAAATTTTAATTCTAGTGTCCTTCGTTTGGGAGAAAAATGCAAAGGTACAAGACAGCTTTTCCTTGCCAATATCTCTCTTTTGCAAAGAGCTGCGCATTGGAAAATTCAGGGCTATGTCGTGTAGATGATGGCCTAACAGGAGGCTTTAAAATTTTAATTCTAGTGTCCTTCGTTTGGGAGAAAAATGCAAAGGTACAAGACAGCTTTTCCTTGCCAATATCTCTCTTTTGCAAAGAGCTGCGCATTGGAAAATTCAGGGCTATGTCGTGTAGATGATGGCCTAACAGGAGGCTTTAAAATTTTAATTCTAGTGTCCTTCGTTTGGGAGAAAAATGCAAAGGTACAAGACAGCTTTTCCTTGCCAATATCTCTCTTTTGCAAAGAGCTGCGCATTGGAAAATTCAGGGCTATGTCGTGTAGATGATGGCCTAACAGGAGGCTTTAAAATTTTCTTTCTAGTGACCTTCGTTTGGGAGAAAAATGCAAAGGTACAAGACAGCTTTTCCTTGCCAATATCTCTCTTTTGCAAAGAGCTGCGCATTGGAAAATTCAGGGCTATGTCGTGTAGATGATGGCCTAACAGGAGGCTTTAAAATTTTCTTTCTAGTGTCCTTCGTTTGGGAGAAAAATGCAAAGGTACAAGACAGCTTTTCCTTGCCAATATCTCTCTTTTGCAAAGAGCTGCGCATTGGAAAATTCAGGGCTATGTCGTGTAGATGATGGCCTAACAGGAGGCTTTAAAATTATCTTTCTAGTGTCCTTCGTTTGGGAGAAAAATGCAAAGGTACAAGACAGCTTTTCCTTGCCAATATCTCTCTTTTGCAAAGAGCTGCGCATTGGAAAATTCAGGGCTATGTCGTGTAGATGATGGCCTAACAGGAGGCTTTAAAATTTTCTTTCTAGTGACCTTCGTTTGGGAGAAAAATGCAAAGGTACAAGACAGCTTTTCCTTGCCAATATCTCTCTTTTGCAAAGAGCTGCGCATTGGAAAATTCATGGCTATGCCGTGTAGATGATGGTCTAACAGGAGGCTTTAAAATTTTAATTCTAGTGTCCTTCGTTTGGGAGAAAAATGCAAAGGTACAAGACAGCTTTTCCTTGCCAATATCTCTCTTTTGCAAAGAGCTGCGCATTGGAAAATTCAGGGCTATGTCGTGTAGATGATGGCCTAACAGGAGGCTTTAAAATTTTATTTCTAGTGTCCTTCGTTTGGGAGAAAAATGCAAAGGTACAAGACAGCTTTTCCTTGCCAATATCTCTCTTTTGCAAAGAGCTGCGCATTGGAAAATTCAGGGCTATGTCGTGTAGATGATGGCCTAACAGGAGGCTTTAAAATGTTCTTTCTAGTGTCCTTCGTTTGGGAGAAAAATGCAAAGGTACAAGACAGCTTTTCCTTGCCAATATCTCTCTTTTGCAAAGAGCTGCGCATTGGAAAATTCAGGGCTATGTCGTGTAGATGATGGCCTAACAGGAGGCTTTAAAATTTTAATTCTAGTGTCCTTCGTTTGGGAGAAAAATGCAAAGGTACAAGACAGCTTTTCCTTGCCAATATCTCTCTTTTGCAAAGAGCTGCGCATTGGAAAATTCAGGGCTATGTCGTGTAGATGATGGCCTAACAGGAGGCTTTAAAATTTTCTTTCTAGTGACCTTCGTTTGGGAGAAAAATGCAAAGGTACAAGACAGCTTTTCCTTGCCAATATCTCTCTTTTGCAAAGAGCTGCGCATTGGAAAATTCAGGGCTATGTCGTGTAGATGATGGCCTAACAGGAGGCTTTAAAATTTTCTTTCTAGTGTCCTTCGTTTGGGAGAAAAATGCAAAGGTACAAGACAGCTTTTCCTTGCCAATATCTCTCTTTTGCAAAGAGCTACGCATTGGAAAATTCAGGGCTATGTCGTGTAGATGATGGCCTAACAGGAGGCTTTAAAATTTTAATTCTAGTGTCCTTCGTTTGGGAGAAAAATGCAAAGGTACAAGACAGCTTTTCCTTGCCAATATCTCTCTTTTGCAAAGAGCTGCGCATTGGAAAATTCAGGGCTATGTCGTGTAGATGATGGCCTAACAGGAGGCTTTAAAATTTTCTTTCTAGTGACCTTCGTTTGGGAGAAAAATGCAAAGGTACAAGACAGCTTTTCCCTGCCAATATCTCTCTTTTGCAAAGAGCTGCGCATTGGAAAATTCAGGGCTATGTCGTGTAGATGATGGCCTAACAGGAGGCTTTAAAATTTTAATTCTAGTGTCCTTCGTTTGGGAGAAAAATGCAAAGGTACAAGACAGCTTTTCCTTGCCAATATCTCTCTTTTGCAAAGAGCTGCGCATTGGAAAATTCAGGGCTATGTCGTGTAGATGATGGCCTAACAGGAGGCTTTAAAATTTTCTTTCTAGTTTCCTTCGTTTGGGAGAAAAATGCAAAGGTACAAGACAGCTTTTCCTTGCCAATATCTCTCTTTTGCAAAGAGCTGCGCATTGGAAAATTCAGGGCTATGTCGTGTAGATGATGGCCTAACAGGAGGCTTTAAAATTTTCTTTCTAGTGTCCTTCGTTTGGGAGAAAAATGCAAAGGTACAAGACAGCTTTTCCTTGCCAATATCTCTCTTTTGCAAAGAGCTGCGCATTGGAAAATTCAGGGCTATGTCATGTAGATGATGGCCTAACAGGAGGCTTTAAAATGTTCTTTCTAGTGTCCTTCGTTTGGGAGAAAAATGCAAAGGTACAAGACAGCTTTTCCTTGCCAATATCTCTCTTTTGCAAAGAGCTGCGCATTGGAAAATTCAGGGCTATGTCGTGTAGATGATGGCCTAACAGAAGGCTTTAAAATTTTAATTCTAGTGTCCTTCGTTTGGGAGAAAAATGCAAAGGTACTAGACAGCTTTTCCTTGCCAATATCTCTCTTTTGCAAAGAGCTGCGCATTGGAAAATTCAGGGCTATGTCGTGTAGATGATGGCCTAACAGGAGGCTTTAAAATTTTATTTCTAGTGTCCTTCGTTTGGGAGAAAAATGCAAAGGTACAAGACAGCTTTTCCTTGCCAATATCTCTCTTTTGCAAAGAGCTGCGCATTGGAAAATTCAGGGCTATGTCGTGTAGATGATGGCCTAACAGGAGGCTTTAAAATTTTCTTTCTAGTGACCTTCGTTTGGGAGAAAAATGCAAAGGTACAAGACAGCTTTTCCTTGCCAATATCTCTCTTTTGCAAAGAGCTGCGCATTGGAAAATTCATGGCTATGCCGTGTAGATGATGGTCTAACAGGAGGCTTTAAAATTTTAATTCTAGTGTCCTTCGTTTGGGAGAAAAATGCAAAGGTACAAGACAGCTTTTCCTTGCCAATATCTCTCTTTTGCAAAGAGCTGCGCATTGGAAAATTCAGGGCTATGTCGTGTAGATGATGGCCTAACAGGAAGCTTTAAAATTATCTTTCTAGTGTCCTTCGTTTGGGAGAAAAATGCAAAGGTACAAGACAGCTTTTCCTTGCCAATATCTCTCTTTTGCAAAGAGCTGCGCATTGGAAAATTCAGGGCTATGTCGTGTAGATGATGGCCTAACAGGAGGCTTTAAAATTTTAATTCTAGTGTCCTTCGTTTGGGAGAAAAATGCAAAGGTACAAGACAGCTTTTCCTTGCCAATATCTCTCTTTTGCAAAGAGCTGCGCATTGGAAAATTCAGGGCTATGTCGTGTAGATGATGGCCTAACAGGAGGCTTTAAAATTTTAATTCTAGTGTCCTTCGTTTGGGAGAAAAATGCAAAGGTACAAGACAGCTTTTCCTTGCCAATATCTCTCTTTTGCAAAGAGCTGCGCATTGGAAAATTCAGGGCTATGTCGTGTAGATGATGGCCTAACAGGAGGCTTTAAATTTTAATTCTAGTGTCCTTCGTTTGGGAGAAAAATGCAAAGGTACAAGACAGCTTTTCCTTGCCAATATCTCTCTTTTGCAAAGAGCTGCGCATTGGAAAATTCAGGGCTATGTCGTGTAGATGATGGCCTAACAGGAGGCTTTAAAATTTTAATTCTAGTGTCCTTCGTTTGGGAGAAAAATGCAAAGGTACAAGACAGATTTTCCTTGCCAATATCTCTCTTTTGCAAAGAGCTGCGCATTGGAAAATTCAGGGCTATGTCGTGTAGATGATGGCCTAACAGGAGGCTTTAAAATTTTAATTCTAGTGTCCTTCGTTTGGGAGAAAAATGCAAAGGTACAAGACAGCTTTTCCTTGCCAATATCTCTCTTTTGCAAAGAGCTGCGCATTGGAAAATTCAGGGCTATGTCGTGTAGATGATGGCCTAACAGGAGGCTTTAAAATTTTCTTTCTAGTGACCTTCGTTTGGGAGAAAAATGCAATGGTACAAGACAGCTTTTCCTTGCCAATATCTCTCTTTTGCAAAGAGCTGCGCATTGGAAAATTCATAGCTATGCCGTGTAGATGATGGTCTAACAGGAGGCTTTAAAATTTTCTTTCTAGTGTCCTTCGTTTGGGTGAAAAATGCAATGGTACAAGACAGCTTTTCCTTGCCAATATCTCTCTTTTGCAAAGAGCTGCGCATTGGAAAATTCAGGGCTATGTCGTGTAGATGATGGCCTAACAGGAGGCTTTAAAATTTTCTTTCTAGTGTCCTTCGTTTGGGAGAAAAATGCAAAGGTAAAAGACAGGTTTTCCTTGCCAATATCTCTCTTTTGCAAAGAGCTGCGCATTGGAAAATTCAGGGCTATGTCGTGTAGATGATTGCCTAACAGGAGGCTTTAAAATTTAATTCTAGTGTCCTTCGTTTGGGAGAAAAATGCAAAGGTACAAGACAGCTTTTCCTTGCCAATATCTCTCTTTTGCAAAGAGCTGCGCATTGGAAAATTCAGGGCTATGTCGTGTAGATGATGGCCTAACAGGAGGCTTTAAAATTATCTTTCTAGTGTCCTTCGTTTGGGAGAAAAATGCAAAGGTACAAGACAGCTTTTCCTTGCCAATATCTCTCTTTTGCAAAGAGCTGCGCATTGGAAAATTCAGGGCTATGTCGTGTAGATGATGGCCTAACAGGAGGCTTTAAAATTTTAATTCTAGTGTCCTTCGTTTGGGAGAAAAATGCAAAGGTACAAGACAGCTTTTCCTTGCCAATATCTCTCTTTTGCAAAGAGCTGCGCATTGGAAAATTCAGGGCTATGTCGTGTAGATGATGGCCTAACAGGAGGCTTTAAAATTTTAATTCTAGTGTCCTTCGTTTGGGAGAAAAATGCAAAGGTACAAGACAGCTTTTCCTTGCCAATATCTCTCTTTTGCAAAGAGCTGCGCATTGGAAAATTCAGGGCTATGTCGTGTAGATGATGGCCTAACAGGAGGCTTTAAAATTTTAATTCTAGTGTCCTTCGTTTGGGAGAAAAATGCAAAGGTACAAGACAGCTTTTCCTTGCCAATATCTCTCTTTTGCAAAGAGCTGCGCATTGGAAAATTCAGGGCTATGTCGTGTAGATGATTGCCTAACAGGAGGCTTTAAAATTTTAATTCTAGTGTCCTTCGTTTGGGAGAAAAATGCAAAGGTACAAGACAGCTTTTCCTTGCCAATATCTCTCTTTTGCAAAGAGCTGCGCATTGGAAAATTCAGGGCTATGTCGTGTAGATGATGGCCTAACAGGAGGCTTTAAAATTATCTTTCTAGTGTCCTTCGTTTGGGAGAAAAATGCAAAGGTACAAGACAGCTTTTCCTTGCCAATATCTCTCTTTTGCAAAGAGCTGCGCATTGGAAAATTCAGGGCTATGTCGTGTAGATGATGGCCTAACAGGAGGCTTTAAAATTTTAATTCTAGTGTCCTTCGTTTGGGAGAAAAATGCAAAGGTACAAGACAGCTTTTCCTTGCCAATATCTCTCTTTTGCAAAGAGCTGCGCATTGGAAAATTCAGGGCTATGTCGTGTAGATGATGGCCTAACAGGAGGCTTTAAAATTTTAATTCTAGTGTCCTTCGTTTGGGAGAAAAATGCAAAGGTACAAGACAGCTTTTCCTTGCCATATCTCTCTTTTGCAAAGAGCTGCGCATTGGAAAATTCAGGGCTATGTCGTGTAGATGATGGCCTAACAGGAGGCTTTAAAATTTTCTTTCTAGTGACCTTCGTTTGGGAGAAAAATGCAAAGGTACAAGACAGCTTTTCCTTGCCAATATCTCTCTTTTGCAAAGAGCTGCGCATTGGAAAATTCAGGGCTATGTCGTGTAGATGATGGCCTAACAGGAGGCTTTAAAATTTTCTTTCTAGTGTCCTTCGTTTGGGAGAAAAATGCAAAGGTACAAGACAGCTTTTCCTTGCCAATATCTCTCTTTTGCAAAGAGCTGCGCATTGGAAAATTCAGGGCTATGTCGTGTAGATGATGGCCTAACAGGAGGCTTTAAAATTATCTTTCTAGTGTCCTTCGTTTGGGAGAAAAATGCAAAGGTACAAGACAGCTTTTCCTTGCCAATATCTATCTTTTGCAAAGAGCTGCGCATTGGAAAATTCAGGGCTATGTCGTGTAGATGATGGCCTAACAGGAGGCTTTAAAATTTTAATTCTAGTGTCCTTCGTTTGGGAGAAAAATGCAAAGGTACAAGACAGCTTTTCCTTGCCAATATCTCTCTTTTGCAAAGAGCTGCGCATTGGAAAATTCAGGGCTATGTCGTGTAGATGATGGCCTAACAGGAGGCTTTAAAATTTTAATTCTAGTGTCCTTCGTTTGGGAGAAAAATGCAAAGGTACAAGACAGCTTTTCCTTGCCAATATCTCTCTTTTGCAAAGAGCTGCGCATTGGAAAATTCAGGGCTATGTCGTGTAGATGATGTCCTAACAGGAGGCTTTAAAATTTTAATTCTAGTGTCCTTCGTTTGGGAGAAAAATGCAAAGGTACAAGACAGCTTTTCCTTGCCAATATCTCTCTATTGCAAAGAGCTACGCATTGGAAAATTCAGGGCTATGCCGTGTAGATGAAGCACTAACAGGAGGCTTTAAAATTTTAATTCTAGTGTCCTTCGTTTGGGAGAAAAATGCAAAGGTACAAGACAGCTTTTTCCTTGCCAATATCTCTCTTTTGCAAAGAGCTGCGCATTGGAAAATTCAGGGCTATGTCGTGTAGATGATGGCCTAACAGGAGGCTTTCAAATTTTCTTTCTAGTGTCCTTCGTTTGGGAGAAAAATGCAAAGGTACAAGACAGCTTTTCCTTGCCAATATCTCTCTTTTGCAAAGAGCTGCGCATTGGAAAATTCAGGGCTATGTCGTGTAGATGATGGCCTAACAGGAGGCTTTAAAATTTTCTTTCTAGTGACCTTCGTTTGGGAGAAAAATGCAAAGGTACAAGACAGCTTTTCCTTGCCAATATCTCTCTTTTGCAAAGAGCTGCGCATTGGAAAATTCAGGGCTATGTCGTGTAGATGATGGCCTAACAGGAGGCTTTAAAATTTTCTTTCTAGTGTCCTTCGTTTGGGAGAAAAATGCAAAGGTACAAGACAGCTTTTCCTTGCCAATATCTCTCTTTTGCAAAGAGCTGCGCATTGGAAAATTCAGGGCTATGTCGTGTAGATGATGGCCTAACAGGAGGCTTTAAAATTATCTTTCTAGTGTCCTTCGTTTGGGAGAAAAATGCAAAGGTACAAGACAGCTTTTCCTTGCCAATATCTCTCTTTTGTAAAGAGCTGCGCATTGGAAAATTCAGGGCTATGTCGTGTAGATGATGGCCTAACAGGAGGCTTTAAAATTTTAATTCTAGTGTCCTTCGTTTGGGAGAAAAAATGCAAAGGTACAAGACAGCTTTTCCTTGCCAATATCTCTCTTTTGCAAAGAGCTGCGCATTGGAAAATTCAGGGCTATGTCGTGTAGATGATGGCCTAACAGGAGGCTTTAAAATTTTAATTCTAGTGTCCTTCGTTTGGGAGAAAAATGCAAAGGTACAAGACAGCTTTTCCTTGCCAATATCTCTCTTTTGCAAAGAGCTGCGCATTGGAAAATTCAGGGCTATGTCGTGTAGATGATGGCCTAACAGGAGGCTTTAAAATTTTCTTTCTAGTGACCTTCGTTTGGGAGAAAAATGCAAAGGTACAAGACAGCTTTTCCTTGCCAATATCTCTCTTTTGCAAAGAGCTGCGCATTGGAAAATTCAGGGCTATGTCGTGTAGATGATGGCCTAACAGGAGGCTTTAAAATTTTCTTTCTAGTGTCCTTCGTTTGGGAGAAAAATGCAAAGGTACAAGACAGCTTTTCCTTGCCAATATCTCTCTTTTGCAAAGAGCTGCGCATTGGAAAATTCAGGGCTATGTCGTGTAGATGATGGCCTAACAGGAGGCTTTAAAATTATCTTTCTAGTGTCCTTCGTTTGGGAGAAAAATGCAAAGGTACAAGACAGCTTTTCCTTGCCAATATCTCTCTTTTGCAAAGAGCTGCGCATTGGAAAATTCAGGGCTATGTCGTGTAGATGATGGCCTAACAGGAGGCTTTAAAATTTTAATTCTAGTGTCCTTCGTTTGGGAGAAAAATGCAAAGGTACAAGACAGCTTTTCCTTGCCAATATCTCTCTTTTGCAAAGAGCTGCGCATTGGAAAATTCAGGGCTATGTCGTGTAGATGATGGCCTAACAGGAGGCTTTAAAATTTTAATTCTAGTGTCCTTCGTTTGGGAGAAAAATGCAAAGGTACAAGACAGCTTTTCCTTGCCAATATCTCTCTTTTGCAAAGAGCTGCGCATTGGAAAATTCAGGGCTATGTCGTGTAGATGATGGCCTAACAGGAGGCTTTAAAATTTTAATTCTAGTGTCCTTCGTTTGGGAGAAAAATGCAAAGGTACAAGACAGCTTTTCCTTGCCAATATCTCTCTATTGCAAAGAGCTACGCATTGGAAAATTCAGGGCTATGCCGTGTAGATGAAGCACTAACAGGAGGCTTTAAAATTTTAATTCTAGTGTCCTTCGTTTGGGAGAAAAATGCAAAGGTACAAGACAGCTTTTCCTTGCCAATATCTCTCTTTTGCAAAGAGCTACGCATTGGAAAATTCAGGGCTATGTCGTGTAGATGATGGCCTAACAGGAGGCTTTAAAATTTTCTTTCTAGTGTCCTTCGTTTGGGAGAAAAATGCAAAGGTACAAGACAGCTTTTCCTTGCCAATATCTCTCTTTTGCAAAGAGCTGCGCATTGGAAAATTCAGGGCTATGTCGTGTAGATGATGGCCTAACAGGAGGCTTTAAAATTATCTTTCTAGTGTCCTTCGTTTGGGAGAAAAATGCAAAGGTACAAGACAGCTTTTCCTTGCCAATATCTCTCTTTTGCAAAGAGCTGCGCATTGGAAAATTCAGGGCTATGTCGTGTAGATGATGGCCTAACAGGAGGCTTTAAAATTTTAATTCTAGTGTCCTTCGTTTGGGAGAAAAATGCAAAGGTACAAGACAGCTTTTCCTTGCCAATATCTCTCTTTTGCAAAGAGCTGCGCATTGGAAAATTCAGGGCTATGTCGTGTAGATGATGGCCTAACAGGAGGCTTTAAAATTTTAATTCTAGTGTCCTTCGTTTGGGAGAAAAATGCAAAGGTACAAGACAGCTTTTCCTTGCCAATATCTCTCTTTTGCAAAGAGCTGCGCATTGGAAAATTCAGGGCTATGTCGTGTAGATGATGGCCTAACAAGAGGCTTTAAAATTTTAATTCTAGTGTCCTTCGTTTGGGAGAAAAATGCAAAGGTACAAGACAGCTTTTCCTTGCCAATATCTCTCTTTTGCAAAGAGCTGCGCATTGGAAAATTCAGGGCTATGTCGTGTAGATGATGGCCTAACAGGAGGCTTTAAAATTTTAATTCTAGTGTCCTTCGTTTGGGAGAAAAATGCAAAGGTACAAGACAGATTTTCCTTGCCAATATCTCTCTATTGCAAAGAGCTACGCATTGGAAAATTCAGGGCTATGCCTTGTAGATAAAGCACTAACAGGAGGCTTTAAAATTTTAATTCTAGTGTCCTTCGTTTGGGAGAAAAATGCAAAGGTACACGACAGCTTTTCCTTGCCAATATCTCTCTTTTGCAAAGAGCTGCGCATTGGAAAATTCAGGGCTATGTCGTGTAGATGATGGCCTAACAGGAGGCTTTAAAATTTTCTTTCTAGTGTCCTTCGTTTGGGAGAAAAATGCAAAGGTACAAGACAGCTTTTCCTTGCCAATATCTCTCTTTTGCAAAGAGCTACGCATTGGAAAATTCAGGGCTATGTCGTGTAGATGATGGCCTAACAGGAGGCTTTAAAATTTTCTTTCTAGTGACCTTCGTTTGGGAGAAAACATGCAAAGGTACAAGACAGCTTTTCCTTGCCAATATCTCTCTTTTGCAAAGAGCTGCGCATTGGAAAATTCAGGGCTATGTCGTGTAGATGATGGCCTAACAGGAGGCTTTAAAATTTTCTTTCTAGTGACCTTCGTTTGGGAGAAAAATGCAAAGGTACAAGACAGCTTTTCCTTGCCAATATCTCTCTTTTGCAAAGAGCTGCGCATTGGAAAATTCAGGGCTATGTCGTGTAGATGATGGCCTAACAGGAGGCTTTAAAATTTTCTTTCTAGTGTCCTTCGTTTGGGAGAAAAATGCAATGGTACAAGACAGCTTTTCCTTGCCAATATCTCTCTTTTGCAAAGAGCTGCGCATTGGAAAATTCATAGCTATGCCGTGTAGATGATGGTCTAACAGGAGCTTTAAAATTTTCTTTCTAGTGTCCTTCGTTTGGGTGAAAAATGCAATGGTACAAGACAGCTTTTCCTTGCCAATATCTCTCTTTTGCAAAGAGCTGCGCATTGGAAAATTCAGGGCTATGTCGTGT
>NW_026968407.1:0-97102 GCF_028390025.1 Pseudophryne corroboree
ACAAGAGCTAGAGATACACTAGAGAGCTGGATATACACAAGAGCTAGAGATACACTAGAGAGCTGGAGTGACAGAAGAGCTAGAGATACACTAGGGAGCTGGAGAGACACAAAAGCCAGAGATACACTAGAGAGCTGGAGTGACAGAAGAGCTAGAGATACACTAGAGAGCTGAACAGACACAAGAGCTAGAGATACACTAGAGAGCTGGAGAGACACAAGAGCTAGAGATACACTAGAGAGCTGGAGAGACACAAGAGCTAGAGATACACTAGAGAGCTGGAGAGACACAAGAGCTAGAGATACACTAGAGAGCTTGAGTTACAGAATAGCTAAAGATACACTAGGGAGCTGAAGATACACTAGAGAGCTGGAGAGACACAAGAGCTAGAGATACACTAGAGAGCTGGAGTGACAGAAGAGCTAGAGATACACTAGGGAGCTGAGAGACACATGAGCTAGAGATACACTAGAGAGCTGGAGAGACACAAGAGCTAGAGATACACTAGAGAGCTGGAGAGACACAAGAGCTAGAGATACACTAGAGAGCTGGAGAGACACAAGAGCTAGAGATACACTAGAGAGCTGGAGAGACACAAGAGCTAGAGATACACTAGAGAGCTGGAGAGACACAGAGCTAGAGATACACTAGAGAGCTGGAGAGACACAAGAGCTAGAGATACACTAGAGAGCTTGAGTTACAGAAGAGCTAGAGATACACTAGAGAGCTGGAGAGACACAAGAACGAGAGATACACTAGAGAGCTGGAGAGACACAAGAGCTAGAGATACACTTAGAGAGCTTGAGTTACAGAAGAGCTAGAGATACACTAGGGAGCTGGAGATACACTAGAGAGCTGGAGAGACACAAGAGCTAGAGATACACTAGAGAGCTGGAGTGACAGAAGAGCTAGGAATACACTAGAGAGCTGGAGCGACACAAGAGCTAGAGATACACTAGAGAGCTGGAGAGACACAAGAGCTAGAGATACACTAGAGAGCTGGAGAGACACAAGAGCTAGAGATACACTAGAGAGCTGGATAGACACAAGAGCTAGAGATACACTAGAGAGCTGGAGTGACAGAAGAGCTAGAGATACACTAGGGAGCTGGAGAGACACAAGAGCCAGAGATACACTAGAGAGCTGGAGTGACAGAAGAGCTAGAGATATACTAGAGAGCTGAACAGACACAAGAGCTAGAGATACACTAGAGAGCTGGAGAGACACAAGAGCTAGAGATACACTAGAGAGCTGGAGAGACACAAGAGCTAGAGATACACTAGAGAGCTGGATAGACGCAAGAGCTAGAGATACACTAGAGAGCTGGAGTGACAGAAGAGCTAGAGATACACTAGGGAGCTGGAGAGACACAAGAGCCAGAGATACACTAGAGAGCTGGAGTGACAGAAGAGCTAGAGATACACTAGAGAGCTGAACAGACACAAGAGCTAGAGATACACTAGAGAGCTGGAGAGACACAAGAGCTAGAGATACACTAGAGAGCTGGAGAGACACAAGAGCTAGAGATACACTAGAGAGCTGGAGAGACACAAGAGCTAGAGATACACTAGAGAGCTTGAGTTACAGAAGAGCTAGAGATACACTAGAGAGCTGGAGAGACACAAGAACGAGAGATACACTAGAGAGCTGGAGAGACACAAGAGCTAGAGATACACTAGAGAGCTTGAGTTACAGAAGAGCTAGAGATACACTAGGGAGCTGGAGATACACTAGAGAGCTGGAGAGACACAAGAGCTAGAGATACACTAGAGAGCTGGAGTGACAGAAGAGCTAGGAATACACTAGAGAGCTGGAGCGACACAAGAGCTAGAGATACACTAGAGAGCTGGAGAGACACAAGAGCTAGAGATACACTAGAGAGCTGGAGAGACACAAGAGCTAGAGATACACTAGAGAGCTGGATAGACACAAGAGCTAGAGATACACTAGAGAGCTGGAGTGACAGAAGAGCTAGAGATACACTAGAGAGCTGGAGAGACACAAGAGCTAGAGATACACTAGAGAGCTGGAGAGACACAAGAGCTAGAGATACACTAGAGAGCTGGAGAGACACAAGAGCTAGAGATACACTAGAGAGCTGGAGAGACACAAGAGCTAGAGATACACTAGAGAGCTGGAGAGACACAAGAGCTAGAGATACACTAGGGAGCTGGAGAGACACAAGAGCTAGAGATACACTAGAGAGCTGGAGAGACACAAGAGCTAGAGATACACTAGAGAGCTGGAGAGACACAAGAGCTAGAGATACACTAGGGAGCTGGAGAGACACAAGAGCTAGAGATACACTAGAGAGCTGGAGAGACAGAAGAGCTAGAGATACACTAGAGAGTTGGAGTTACAGAAGAGCTAGAGATACACTAGAGAGCTGGAGAGACAAAAGAGCTAGATATACACTAGAGAGCTGGAGTGACACAAGAGCTAGAGATACACTAGAGAGCTGGAGTTACAGAAGAGCTAGAGATACAATAGGGAGCTGGAGAGACACAAGAGCTAGATATACACTAGAGAGCTGGAGAGACACAAGAGCTAGTGATACACTAGAGAGCTGGAGAGACACAAGAGCTAGAGATACACTAGAGAGCTGGAGAGACACAAGAGCTAGAGATACACTAGAGAGCTGGAGAGACACAAGAGCTAGAGATACACTAGAGAGCTGGAGAGACACAAGAGCTAGAGATACACTAGAGAGCTGGAGAGACACAAGAGCTAGAGATACACTAGAGAGCTGGAGAGACACAAGAGCTAGAGATACACTAGAGAGCTGGAGAGACACAGAGCTAGAGATACACTAGAGAGCTGGAGAGACACAAGAGCTAGAGATACACTAGAGAGCTTGAGATACAGAAGAGCTAGAGATACACTAGAGAGCTGGAGAGACACAAGAACGAGAGATACACTAGAGAGCTGGAGAGACACAAGAGCTAGAGATACACTAGAGAGCTTGAGTTACAGAAGAGCTAGAGATACACTAGGGAGCTGGAGATACACTAGAGAGCTGGAGAGACACAAGAGCTAGAGATACACTAGAGAGCTGGAGTGACAGAAGAGCTAGGAATACACTAGAGAGCTGGAGCGACACAAGAGCTAGAGATACACTAGAGAGCTGGAGAGACACAAGAGCTAGAGATACACTAGAGAGCTGGAGAGACACAAGAGCTAGAGATACACTAGAGAGCTGGATAGACACAAGAGCTAGAGATACACTAGAGAGCTGGAGTGACAGAAGAGCTAGAGATACACTAGGGAGCTGGAGAGACACAAGAGCCAGAGATACACTAGAGAGCTGGAGTGACAGAAGAGCTAGAGATACACTAGAGAGCTGAACAGACACAAGAGCTAGAGATACACTAGAGAGCTGGAGAGACACAAGAGCTAGAGATACACTAGAGAGCTGGAGCGACACATGAGCTAGAGATACACTAGAGAGCTGGAGAGACACAAGAGCTAGAGATACACTAGAGAGCTGGAGAGACACAAGAGCTAGAGATACACTAGAGAGCTGGAGAGACACAAGAGCTAGATATACACTAGAGAGCTGGAGAGACACAAGAGCTAGAGATACACTAGAGAGCTGGAGAGACACAAGAGCTAGAGATACACTAGGGAGCTGGAGAGACACAAGAGCTAGAGATACACTAGAGAGCTGGAGAGACACAAGAGCTAGAGATACACTAGAGAGCTGGAGAGACACAAGAGCTAGAGATACACTAGGGAGCTGGAGAGACACAAGAGCTAGAGATACACTAGAGAGCTGGAGAGACAGAAGAGCTAGAGATACACTAGAGAGCTGGAGTTACAGAAGAGCTAGAGATACACTAGAGAGCTGGAGAGACAAAAGAGCTAGATATACACTAGAGAGCTGGAGAGACACAAGAGCTAGAGATACACTAGAGAGCTGGAGTTACAGAAGAGCTAGAGATACAATAGGGAGCTGGAGAGACACAAGAGCTAGAGATACACTAGAGAGCTGGAGAGACTCAAGAGCTAGAGATACACTAGAGAGCTGGAGTGACAGAAGAACTAGAGATACACTAGAGAGCTGGAGAGACACAAGAGCTAGAGATACACTAGGGAGCTGGAGAG
The DNA here is from genome assembly GCF_028390025.1 of Pseudophryne corroboree. Lineage (NCBI taxonomy): Eukaryota > Metazoa > Chordata > Amphibia > Anura > Myobatrachidae > Pseudophryne > Pseudophryne corroboree. Next base: position 4,105 of record NW_026968407.1, read on the forward strand.
ACACAAGAGCTAGAGATACACTAGAGAGCTGGAGAGACACAAGAGCTAGAGATACACTAGAGAGTTGGAGAGACACAAGAGCTAGAGATACACTAGAGAGCTGGAGTGACACAAGAGCTAGAGATACACTAGGGAGCTGGAGAGACACAAGAGCTAGAGATACACTAGAGAGCTGGAGAGACACAAGAGCTAGAGATACACTAGAGAGCTGGAGTGACAGAAGAGCTAGAGATACACTAGGGAGCTGGAGGGACAGAAGAGCTAGAGATACACTAGAGAGCTGGAGTGACAGAAGAGGTATAGATACACTAGAGAGCTGGAGAGACACAAGAGCTAGAGATACACTAGAGAGCTGGAGAGACACAAGAGCTAGAGATACACTAGAGAGCTGGAGTGACAGAAGAGCTAGAGATACACTAGAGAGCTGGAGAGACACAAGAGTTAGAGATACACTAGAGAGCTGGAGAGACACAAGAGCTAGAGATACACTAGAGAGCTTGAGAGACACAAGAGCTAGAGATACACTAGAGAGATGGAGAGACACAGAGCTAGAGATACACTAGAGAGCTGGAGAGACACAAGAGCTAGAGATACACTAGAGAGCTGGAGAGACACAAGAGCTAGAGATACACTAGAGAGCTGGAGTGACACAAGAGCTAGAGATACACTAGGGAGCTGGAGAGACACAAGAGCTAGAGATACACTAGAGAGCTGGAGAGACACAAGAGCTAGAGATACACTAGAGAGCTGGAGTGACAGAAGAGCTAGAGATACACTAGGGAGCTGGAGGGACAGAAGAGCTAGAGATACACTAGAGAGCTGGAGTGACAGAAGAGGTATAGATACACTAGAGAGCTGGAGAGACACAAGAGCTAGAGATACACTAGAGAGCTGGAGAGACACAAGAGCTAGAGATACACTAGAGAGCTGGAGTGACAGAAGAGCTAGAGATACACTAGAGAGCTGGAGAGACACAAGAGTTAGAGATACACTAGAGAGCTGGAGAGACACAAGAGCTAGAGATACACTAGAGAGCTTGAGAGACACAAGAGCTAGAGATACACTAGAGAGATGGAGAGACACAGAGCTAGAGATACACTAGAGAGCTGGAGAGACACAAGAGCTAGAGATACACTAGAGAGCTGGAGAGACACAAGAGCTAGAGATACACTAGAGAGCTGGAGAGACACAAGAGCTAGAGATACACTAGAGAGCTGGAGAGACACAAGAGCTAGAGATACACTAGAGAGCTGGAGAGACACAAGAGCTAGAGATACACTAGAGAGATGGAGAGACACAGAGCTAGAGATACACTAGAGAGCTGGAGAGACACAAGAGCTAGAGATACACTAGAGAGCTGGAGAGACACAAGAGCTAGAGATACACTAGAGAGATGGAGAGACACAGAGCTAGAGATACACTAGAGAGCTGGAGAGACACAAGAGCTAGAGATACACTAGAGAGCTGGAGTGACACAAGAGCTAGAGATACACTAGGGAGCTGGAGAGACACAAGAGCCAGAGATACACTAGAGAGCTGGAGTGACAGAAGAGCTAGAGATACACTAGAGAGCTGAACAGACACAGGAGCTAGAGATACACTAGAGAGCTGGAGAGACACAAGAGCTAGAGATACACTAGAGAGCTGGAGAGACACAAGAGCTAGAGATACACTAGAGAGCTGGAATGACAGAAGAGCTAGGAATACACTAGAGAGCTGGAGCAACACAAGAGCTAGAGATACACTAGAGAGCTGGAGAGACACAAGAGCTAGAGATACACTAGAGAGCTGGAGAGACACAAGAGCTAGAGATACACTAGAGAGCTGGATAGACGCAAGAGCTAGAGATACACTAGAGAGCTGGAGTGACAGAAGAGCTAGAGATACACTAGGGAGCTGGAGAGACACAAGAGCCAGAGATACACTAGAGAGCTGGAGTGACAGAAGAGCTAGAGATACACTAGAGAGCTGAACAGACACAAGAGCTAGAGATACACTAGAGAGCTGGAGAGACACAAGAGCTAGAGATACACTAGAGAGCTGGAGAGACACAAGAGCTAGAGATACACTAGAGAGCTGGAGAGACACAAGAGCTAGAGATACACTAGAGAGCTTGAGTTACAGAAGAGCTAGAGATACACTAGAGAGCTGGAGAGACACAAGAACGAGAGATACACTAGAGAGCTGGAGAGACACAAGAGCTAGAGATACACTAGAGAGCTTGAGTTACAGAAGAGCTAGAGATACACTAGGGAGCTGGAGATACACTAGAGAGCTGGAGAGACACAAGAGCTAGAGATACACTAGAGAGCTGGAGTGACAGAAGAGCTAGGAATACACTAGAGAGCTGGAGCGACACAAGAGCTAGAGATACACTAGAGAGCTGGAGAGACACAAGAGCTAGAGATACACTAGAGAGCTGGATAGACACAAGAGCTAGAGATACACTAGAGAGCTGGAGTGACAGAAGAGCTAGAGATACACTAGAGAGCTGGAGAGACACAAGAGCTAGAGATACACTAGAGAGCTGGAGAGACACAAGAGCTAGAGATACACTAGAGAGCTGGAGAGACACAAGAGCTAGAGATACACTAGAGAGCTGGAGAGACACAAGAGCTAGAGATACACTAGAGAGCTGGAGAGACACAAGAGCTAGAGATACACTAGGGAGCTGGAGAGACACAAGAGCTAGAGATACACTAGAGAGCTGGAGAGACACAAGAGCTAGAGATACACTAGAGAGCTGGAGAGACACAAGAGCTAGAGATACACTAGGGAGCTGGAGAGACACAAGAGCTAGAGATACACTAGAGAGCTGGAGAGACAGAAGAGCTAGAGATACACTAGAGAGTTGGAGTTACAGAAGAGCTAGAGATACACTAGAGAGCTGGAGAGACAAAAGAGCTAGATATACACTAGAGAGCTGGAGTGACACAAGAGCTAGAGATACACTAGAGAGCTGGAGTTACAGAAGAGCTAGAGATACAATAGGGAGCTGGAGAGACACAAGAGCTAGAGATACACTAGAGAGCTGGAGAGACACAAGAGCTAGTGATACACTAGAGAGCTGGAGAGACACAAGAGCTAGAGATACACTAGAGAGCTGGAGAGACACAAGAGCTAGAGATACACTAGAGAGCTGGAGAGACACAAGAGCTAGAGATACACTAGAGAGCTGGAGAGACACAAGAGCTAGAGATACACTAGAGAGCTGGAGAGACACAAGAGCTAGAGATACACTAGAGAGCTGGAGAGACACAAGAGCTAGAGATACACTAGAGAGCTGGAGAGACACAGAGCTAGAGATACACTAGAGAGCTGGAGAGACACAAGAGCTAGAGATACACTAGAGAGCTTGAGATACAGAAGAGCTAGAGATACACTAGAGAGCTGGAGAGACACAAGAACGAGAGATACACTAGAGAGCTGGAGAGACACAAGAGCTAGAGATACACTAGAGAGCTTGAGTTACAGAAGAGCTAGAGATACACTAGGGAGCTGGAGATACACTAGAGAGCTGGAGAGACACAAGAGCTAGAGATACACTAGAGAGCTGGAGTGACAGAAGAGCTAGGAATACACTAGAGAGCTGGAGCGACACAAGAGCTAGAGATACACTAGAGAGCTGGAGAGACACAAGAGCTAGAGATACACTAGAGAGCTGGAGAGACACAAGAGCTAGAGATACACTAGAGAGCTGGATAGACACAAGAGCTAGAGATACACTAGAGAGCTGGAGTGACAGAAGAGCTAGAGATACACTAGGGAGCTGGAGAGACACAAGAGCCAGAGATACACTAGAGAGCTGGAGTGACAGAAGAGCTAGAGATACACTAGAGAGCTGAACAGACACAAGAGCTAGAGATACACTAGAGAGCTGGAGAGACACAAGAGCTAGAGATACACTAGAGAGCTGGAGAGACACAAGAGCTAGAGATACACTAGAGAGCTTGAGTTACAGAATAGCTAGAGATACACTAGGGAGCTGAAGATACACTAGAGAGCTGGAGAGACACAAGAGCTAGAGATACACTAGAGAGCTGGAGTGACAGAAGAGCTAGAGATACACTAGAGAGCTGGAGCGACACATGAGCTAGAGATACACTAGAGAGCTGGAGAGACACAAGAGCTAGAGATACACTAGAGAGCTGGAGAGACACAAGAGCTAGAGATACACTAGAGAGCTGGATAGACACAAGAGCTAGAGATACACTAGAGAGCTGGAGTGACAGAAGAGCTAGAGATACACTAGGGAGCTGGAGAGACACAAGAGCCAGAGATACACTAGAGAGCTGGAGTGACAGAAGAGCTAGAGATACACTAGAGAGCTGAACAGACACAAGAGCTAGAGATACACTAGAGAGCTGGAGAGACACAAGAGCTAGAGATACACTAGAGAGCTGGAGAGACACAAGAGCTAGAGATACACTAGAGAGCTGGAGAGACACAAGAGCTAGAGATACACTAGAGAGCTGGAGTTACAGAAGAGCTAGAGATACACTAGGGAGCTGAAGATACACTAGAGAGCTGGAGAGACACAAGAGCTAGAGATACACTAGAGAGCTGGAGTGACAGAAGAGCTAGAGATACACTAGAGAGCTGGAGCGACACATGAGCTAGAGATACACTAGAGAGCTGGAGAGACACAAGAGCTAGAGATACACTAGAGAGCTGGAGAGACACAAGAGCTAGAGATACACTAGAGAGCTGGAGAGACACAAGAGCTAGATATACACTAGAGAGCTGGAGAGACACAAGAGCTAGAGATACACTAGAGAGCTGGAGAGACACAAGAGCTAGAGATACACTAGGGAGCTGGAGAGACACAAGAGCTAGAGATACACTAGAGAGCTGGAGAGACACAAGAGCTAGAGATACACTAGAGAGCTGGAGAGACACAAGAGCTAGAGATACACTAGGGAGCTGGAGAGACACAAGAGCTAGAGATACACTAGAGAGCTGGAGAGACAGAAGAGCTAGAGATACACTAGAGAGCTGGAGTTACAGAAGAGCTAGAGATACACTAGAGAGCTGGAGAGACAAAAGAGCTAGATATACACTAGAGAGCTGGAGAGACACAAGAGCTAGAGATACACTAGAGAGCTGGAGTTACAGAAGAGCTAGAGATACAATAGGGAGCTGGAGAGACACAAGAGCTAGAGATACACTAGAGAGCTGGAGAGACTCAAGAGCTAGAGATACACTAGAGAGCTGGAGTGACAGAAGAACTAGAGATACACTAGAGAGCTGGAGAGACACAAGAGCTAGAGATACACTAGGGAGCTGGAGAGACACAAGAGCTAGAGATACACTAGAGAGCTGGAGAGACACAAGAGCTAGAGATACACTAGAGAGCTGGAGAGACACAAGAGCTAGAGATACACTAGAGAGCTGGAGAGACACGAGAGCTAGAGATACACTAGAGAGCTGGAGAGACACAAGAGCTAGAGATACACTAGAGAGCTGGAGAGACACAGAGCTAGAGATACACTAGAGAGCTGGAGAGACACAAGAGCTAGAGATACACTAGAGAGCTGGAGTGACACAAGAGCTAGAGATACACTAGGGAGCTGGAGAGACACAAGAGCTAGAGATACACTAGAGAGCTGGAGAGACACAAGAGCTAGAGATACACTAGAGAGCTGGAGTGACAGAAGAGCTAGAGATACACTAGGGAGCTGGAGGGACAGAAGAGCTAGAGATACACTAGAGAGCTGGAGTGACAGAAGAGGTATAGATACACTAGAGAGCTGGAGAGACACAAGAGCTAGAGATACACTAGAGAGCTGGAGAGACACAAGAGCTAGAGATACACTAGAGAGCTGGAGTGACAGAAGAGCTAGAGATACACTAGAGAGCTGGAGAGACACAAGAGTTAGAGATACACTAGAGAGCTGGAGAGACACAAGAGCTAGAGATACACTAGAGAGCTTGAGAGACACAAGAGCTAGAGATACACTAGAGAGATGGAGAGACACAGAGCTAGAGATACACTAGAGAGCTGGAGAGACACAAGAGCTAGAGATACACTAGAGAGCTGGAGAGACACAAGAGCTAGAGATACACTAGAGAGCTGGAGAGACACAAGAGCTAGAGATACACTAGAGAGATGGAGAGACACAGAGCTAGAGATACACTAGAGAGCTGGAGAGACACAAGAGCTAGAGATACACTAGGGAGCTGGAGAGACACAAGAGCTAGAGATACACTAGAGAGCTGGAGAGACAGAAGAGCTAGAGATACACTAGAGAGCTGGAGTTACAGAAGAGCTAGAGATACACTAGGGAGCTGGAGATACACTAGAGAGCTGGAGAGACACAAGAGCTAGAGATACACTAGAGAGCTGGAGTGACAGAAGAGCTAGGAATACACTAGAGAGCTGGAGCAACACAAGAGCTAGAGATACACTAGAGAGCTGGAGAGACACAAGAGCTAGAGATACACTAGAGAGCTGGATAGACACAAGAGCTAGAGATACACTAGAGAGCTGGAGTGACAGAAGAGCTAGAGATACACTAGGGAGCTGGAGAGACACAAGAGCCAGAGATACACTAGAGAGCTGGAGTGACAGAAGAGCTAGAGATACACTAGAGAGCTGAACAGACACAAGAGCTAGAGATACACTAGAGAGCTGGAGAGACACAAGAGCTAGAGATACACTAGAGAGCTGGAGAGACACAAGAGCTAGAGATACACTAGGGAGCTGGAGAGACACAAGAGCTAGAGATACACTAGAGAGCTGGAGAGACAAAAGAGCTAGATATACACTAGAGAGCTGGAGAGACACAAGAGCTAGAGATACACTAGAGAGCTGGAGTTACAGAAGAGCTAGAGATACAATAGGGAGCTGGAGAGACACAATAGCTAGAGATACACTAGAGAGCTGGAGAGACACAAGAGCTAGATATACACTAGAGAGCTGGAGTGACAGAAGAACTAGAGATACACTAGAGAGCTGGAGAGACACAAGAGCTAGAGATACACTAGGGAGCTGGAGAGACACAAGAGCTAGAGATACACTAGAGAGCTGGAGAGACACAAGAGCTAGAGATACACTAGAGAGCTGGAGAGACACAAGAGCTAGAGATACACTAGAGAGCTGGAGAGACACAGAGCTAGAGATACACTAGAGAGCTGGAGAGACACAAGAGCTAGAGATACACTAGAGAGCAGGAGTGACACAAGAGCTAGAGATACACTAGGGAGCTGGAGAGACACAATAGCTAGAGATACACTAGGGAGCTGGAGAGACACAAGAGCTAGAGATACACTAGAGAGCTGGAGAGACAGAAGAGCTAGAGATACACTAGGGAGCTGGAGATACACTAGAGAGCTGGAGAGACACAAGAGCTAGAGATACACTAGAGAGCTGGAGTGACAGAAGAGCTAGGAATACACTAGAGAGCAGGAGCAACACAAGAGCTAGAGATACACTAGAGAGCTGGAGAGACACAAGAGCTAGAGATACACTAGAGAGCTGGAGAGACACAAGAGCTAGAGATACACTAGAGAGCTGGATAGACACAAGAGCTAGAGATACACTAGAGAGCTGGAGTGACAGAAGAGCTAGAGATACACTAGGGAGCTGGAGAGACACAAGAGCCAGAGATACACTAGAGAGCTGGAGTGACAGAAGAGCTAGAGATACACTAGAGAGCTGAACAGACACAAGAGCTAGAGATACACTAGAGAGCTGGAGAGACACAAGAGCTAGAGATACACTAGAGAGCTGGAGAGACACAAGAGCTAGAGATACACTAGAGAGCTAGAGAGACACAAGAGCTAGAGATACACTAGAGAGCTTGAGTTACAGAATAGCTAGAGATACACTAGGGAGCTGAAGATACACTAGAGAGCTGGAGAGACACAAGAGCTAGAGATACACTAGAGAGCTGGAGTGACAGAAGAGCTAGAGATACACTAGAGAGCTGGAGTGACACAAGAGCTAGAGATACACTAGAGAGCTGGAGAGACACAAGAGCTAGAGATACACTAGAGAGCTGGAGAGACACAAGAGCTAGAGATACACTAGAGAGCTGGAGAGACACAAGAGCTAGAGATACACTAGAGAGCTGGAGAGACACAAGAGCTAGAGATACACTAGGGAGCTGGAGAGACACAAGAGCTAGAGATACACTAGAGAGCTGGAGAGACACAAGAGCTAGAGATACACTAGAGAGCTGGAGAGACACAAGAGCTAGAGATACACTAGGAAGCTGGAGAGACACAAGAGCTAGAGATACACTAGAGAGCTGGAGTTACAGAAGAGCTAGAGATACACTAGAGAGCTGGAGTTACAGAAGAGCTAGAGATACACTAGAGAGCTGGAGAGACAAAAGAGCTAGATATACACTAGAGAGCTGGAGAGACACAAGAGCTAGAGATACACTAGAGAGCTGGAGTTACAGAAGAGCAAGAGATACAATAGGGAGCTGGAGAGACACAAGAGGTAGAGATACACTAGAGAGCTGGAGAGACACAAGAGCTAGAGATACACTAGAGAGCTGGAGTGACAGAAGAAATAGAGATACACTAGAGAGCTGGAGAGACACAAGAGCTAGAGATACACTAGGGAGCTGGAGAGACACAAGAGCTAGAGATACACTAGAGAGCTGGAGAGACACAAGAGCTAGAGATACACTAGAGAGCTGGAGAGACACAAGAGCTAGAGATACACTAGAGAGCTGGAGAGACACAAGAGCTAGAGATACACTAGAGAGCTGGAGAGACACAAGAGCTAGAGATACACTAGAGAGCTGGAGAGACACAGAGCTAGAGATACACTAGAGAGCTGGAGAGACACAAGAGCTAGAGATACACTAGAGAGCTGGAGTGACACAAGAGCTAGAGATACACTAGGGAGCTGGAGAGACACAAGAGCTAGAGATACACTAGAGAGCTGGAGAGACACAAGAGCTAGAGATACACTAGAGAGCTGGAGAGACACAAGAGCTAGAGATACACTAGAGAGCTGGAGAGACACAAGAGCTAGAGATACACTAGAGAGCTTGAGTGACAGAATAGCTAGAGATACACTAGGGAGCTGAAGATACACTAGAGAGCTGGAGAGACACAAGAGCTAGAGATACACTAGAGAGCTGGAGTGACAGAAGAGCTAGAGATACACTAGAGAGCTGGAGCGACACATGAGCTAGAGATACACTAGAGAGCTGGAGAGACACAAGAGCTAGAGATACACTAGAGAGCTGGAGAGACACAAGAGCTAGAGATACACTAGAGAGCTCTAGAGACACAAGAGCTAGAGATACACTAGAGAGCTGGAGAGACACAAGAGCTAGAGATACACAAGAGAGCTGGAGAGACACAAGAGCTAGAGATACACTAGGGAGCTGGAGAGACACAAGAGCTAGAGATACACTAGAGAGCTGGAGAGACAGAAGAGCTAGAGATACACTAGAGAGCTGGAGAGACACAAGAGCTAGAGATACACTAGGGAGCTGGAGAGACACAAGAGCTAGAGATACACTAGAGAGCTGGAGAGACAGAAGAGCTAGAGATACACTAGAGAGCTGGAGTTACAGAAGAGCTAGAGATACACTAGAGAGCTGGAGAGACAAAAGAGCTAGATATACACTAGAGAGCTGGAGAGACGCAAGAGCTAGAGATACACTAGAGAGCTGGAGTTACAGAAGAGCTAGAGATACAATAGGGAGCTGGAGAGACACAATAGCTAGAGATACACTAGAGAGCTGGAGAGACACAAGAGCTAGAGATACACTAGAGAGTTGGAGTGACAGAAGAACTAGAGATACACTAGAGAGCTGGAGAGACACAAGAGCTAGAGATACACTAGGGAGCTGGAGAGACACAAGAGCTAGAGATACACTAGAGAGCTGGAGAGACACAAGAGCTAGAGATACACTAGAGAGCTGGAGAGACACAAGAGCTAGAGATACACTAGAGAGCTGGAGAGACACAAGAGCTAGAGATACACTAGAGAGCTGGAGAGACACAAGAGCTAGAGATACACTAGAGAGCTGGAGAGACACAGAGCTAGAGATACACTAGAGAGCTGGAGAGACACAAGAGCTAGAGATACACTAGAGAGCTGGAGTGACACAAGAGCTAGAGATACACTAGGGAGCTGGAGAGACACAAGAGCTAGAGATACACTAGAGAGCTGGAGAGACACAAGAGCTAGAGATACACTAGAGAGCTGGAGTGACAGAAGAGCTAGAGATACACTAGGGAGCTGGAGGGACAGAAGAGCTAGAGATACACTAGAGAGCTGGAGTGACAGAAGAGGTATAGATACACTAGAGAGCTGGAGAGACACAAGAGCTAGAGATACACTAGAGAGCTGGAGAGACACAAGAGCTAGAGATACACTAGAGAGCTGGAGTGACAGAAGAGCTAGAGATACACTAGAGAGCTGGAGAGACACAAGAGTTAGAGATACACTAGAGAGCTGGAGAGACACAAGAGCTAGAGATACACTAGAGAGCTGGAGAGACACAAGAGCTAGAGATACACTAGAGAGATGGAGAGACACAGAGCTAGAGATACGCTAGAGAGCTGGAGAGACACAAGAGCTAGAGATACACTAGAGAGCTGGAGTGACACAAGAGCTAGAGATACACTAGGGAGCTGGAGAGACACAAGAGCTAGAGATACACTAGAGAGCTGGAGAGACACAAGAGCTAGAGATACACTAGAGAGCTGGAGTGACAGAAGAGCTAGAGATACACTAGAGAGCTGGAGTGACAGAAGAGCTAGAGATACACTAGAGAGCTAGAGATACACTAGAGAGCTGGAGAGACACAAGAGCTAGAGATACACTAGGAAGCTGGAGTAACAGAAGAGCGAGAGATACACTAGAGAGCTGGAGTGACAGAAGAGCTAGAGATACACTAGAGAGCTGGAGAGACACAAGAGCTAGAGATACATTAGAGAGCTGTAGTGACACAAGAGCTAGAGATACACTAGGAAGCTGGAGAGACAAAAGAGCTAGAGATACTCTAGAGAGCTGGAGAGACACAAGAGCTAGAGATAAACAAGAGAGCTGGAGTGACATAAGAGCTAGAGATACACTAGAGAGCTGGAGTGACAGAAGAGCTAGAGATACACTAGAGAGCTGGAGAGACACAAGAGCTAGAGATTCACTAGAGAGCTGGAGAGACACAAGAGCTAGAGATACACTAGGGAGCTGGAGGGACACAAGAGCTAGAGATACACTAGAGAGCTGGAGTGACAGAAGAGCTAGAGATACACTAGAGAGCTGGAGAGACACAACAGCTAGAGATACACTAGAGAGCTGGAGTGACAGAAAAACTAGAGATACACTAGAGAGCTGGAGAGACACAAGAGCTAGAGATACACTAGAGAGCTGGAGAGACACAAGAGCTAGAGATACACTAGAGAGCTGGAGTGACAGAAGAGCTAGAGATACACTAGAGAGCTGGAGTGACAGAAGAGCTAGAGATACACTAGAGAGCTAGAGATACACTAGAGAGCTGGAGAGACACAAGAGCTAGAGATACACTAGGAAGCTGGAGTAACAGAAGAGCTAGAGATACACTAGAGAGCTGGAGTGACAGAAGAGCTAGAGATACACTAGAGAGCTGGAGAGACACAAGAGCTAGAGATACACTAGAGAGCTGTAGTGACACAAGAGCTAGAGATACACTAGGAAGCTGGAGAGACAAAAGAGCTAGAGATACTCTAGAGAGCTGGAGAGACACAAGAGCTAGAGATAAACTAGAGAGCTGGAGTGACATAAGAGCTAGAGATACACTAGAGAGCTGGAGTGACAGAAGAGCTAGAGATACACTAGAGAGCTGGAGAGACACAAGAGCTAGAGATACACTAGAGAGCTGGAGAGACACAAGAGCTAGAGATACACTAGGGAGCTGGAGGGACACAAGAGCTAGAGATACACTAGAGAGCTGGAGTGACAGAAGAGCTAGAGATACACTAGAGAGCTGGAGAGACACAACAGCTAGAGATACACTAGAGAGCTGGAGTGACAGAAAAACTAGAGATACACTAGAGAGCTGGAGAGACACAAGAGCTAGAGATACACTAGAGAGCTGGAGAGACACAAGAGCTAGAGATACACTAGAGAGCTGGAGAGACACAAGAGCTAGAGATACACTAGAGAGCAGGAGAGACACAAGAGCTAGAGATACACTAGAGAGCTGGAGAGACACAAGAGCTAGAGATACACTAGAGAGCTGGAGTGACACAAGAGCTAGAGATACACTAGGGAGCTGGAGAGACACAAGAGCTAGAGATACACTAGAGAGCTGGAGAGACACAAGAGCTAGAGATACACTAGAGAGCTGGAGAGACACAAGAGCTAGAGATACACTAGAGAGCTGAAGAGACACAAGAGCTAGAGATACACTAGAGAGCTGGAGTGACAGAAGAGCTAGAGATACACTAGAGAGCTGGAGCGACACATGAGCTAGAGATACACTAGAGAGCTGGAGAGACACAAGAGCTAGAGATACACTAGAGAGCTGGAGAGACACAAGAGCTAGAGATACACTAGAGAGCTGGAGAGACACAAGAGCTAGAGATACACTAGAGAGCTGGAGAGACACAAGAGCTAGAGATACACTAGAGAGCTGGAGAGACACAAGAGCTAGAGATACACTAGAGAGCTGGAGAGACACAAGAGCTAGAGATACACTAGAGAGCTGGAGAGACACAAGAGCTAGAGATACACTAGAGAGCTGGAGAGACACAAGAGCTAGAGATACACTAGGGAGCTGGAGAGACACAAGAGCTAGAGATACACTAGAGAGCTGGAGAGACAGAAGAGCTAGAGATACACTAGAGAGCTGGAGTTACAGAAGAGCTAGAGATACACTAGAGAGCTGGAGAGACAAAAGAGCTAGATATACACTAGAGAGCTGGAGAGACACAAGAGCTAGAGATACACTAGAGAGCTGGAGTTACAGAAGAGCTAGAGATACAATAGGGAGCTGGAGAGACACAAGAGCTAGAGATACACTAGAGAGCTGGAGAGACACAAGAGCTAGAGATACACTAGAGAGCTGGAGTGACAGAAGAACTAGAGATACACTAGAGAGCTGGAGAGACACAAGAGGTAGAGATACACTAGGGAGCTGGAGAGACACAAGAGCTAGAGATACACTAGAGAGCTGGAGAGACACAAGAGCTAGAGATACACTAGAGAGCTGGAGAGACACAAGAGCTAGAGATACACTAGAGAGCTGGAGAGACACAAGAGCTAGAGATACACTAGAGAGCTGGAGAGACACAAGAGCTAGAGATACACTAGAGAGCTGGAGAGACACAGAGCTAGAGATACACTAGAGAGCTGGAGAGACACAAGAGCTAGAGATACACCAGAGAGCTGTAGTGACACAAGAGCTAGAGATACACTAGGGAGCTGGAGAGACACAAGAGCTAGAGATACACTAGAGAGCTGGAGAGACACAAGAGCTAGAGATACACTAGAGAGCTGGAGTGACAGAAGAGCTAGAGATACACTAGGGAGCTGGAGGGACAGAAGAGCTAGAGATACACTAGAGAGCTGGAGTGACAGAAGAGCTAGAGATACACTAGAGAGCTGGAGAGACACAAGAGCTAGAGATACACTAGAGAGCTGGAGAGACACAAGAGCTAGAGATACACTAGAGAGCTGGAGTGACAGAAGAGCTAGAGATACACTAGAGAGCTGGAGAGACACAAGAGTTAGAGATACACTAGAGAGCTGGAGAGACACAAGAGCTAGAGATACACTAGAGAGCTGGAGAGACACAAGAGCTAGAGATACACTAGAGAGATGGAGAGACACAGAGCTAGAGATACACTAGAGAGCTGGAGAGACACAAGAGCTAGAGATACACTAGAGAGCTGGAGTGACACAAGAGCTAGAGATACACTAGGGAGCTGGAGAGACACAAGAGCTAGAGATACACTAGAGAGCTGGAGAGACACAAGAGCTAGAGATACACTAGAGAGCTGGAGTGACAGAAGAGCTAGAGATACACTAGAGAGCTGGAGTGACAGAAGAGCTAGAGATACACTAGAGAGCTGGAGAGACACAAGAGCTAGAGATACACTAGAGAGCTGGAGAGACACAAGAGCTAGAGATACACTAGGAAGCTGGAGTAACAGAAGAGCTAGAGATACACTAGAGAGCTGGAGTGACAGAAGAGCTAGAGATACACTGAGCTCTATACCCCACCTGGGCACTACTCCACGACACATTGGGACTCTGACACTCTCGGCATTCGTTTGGACTTTGCTCCTATCACTGGGATTTATTCCCCAAGGATAAAGAACCGGATCCACACCAACAGCTAGCAATGGACCCTTCCTAAAGCTGATGCCATTTAACATCTCATCTGTGGAAACCGGTAATTATCTGCTGCTACAGTGATTGCTATTTGGAGACTGTCCTAGCCGTGTAAATCTGCATATGTCCCAAAGGAGAGTGGATGTATAAGTGACTATACCCAGTGGGTACTATTATATTATATATTTTAAGTGTTATCCTGATCAATAACAGGACTTTATACCTGTCTTTTTAAATGATTTAATAAATTGACATTTTATTCAGCAAACCGTCCTTATATAATTCTTACAGCCAGCGCTGGTACCTGTGTTTTTTTTTTATTCAGAGATACACTAGAGAGCTGGAGAGACACAAGAGCTAGAGATACACTAGAGAGCTGTAGTGACACAAGAGCTAGAGATACACTAGGAAGCTGGAGAGACAAAAGAGCTAGAGATACTCTAGAGAGCTGGAGAGACACAAGAGCTAGAGATAAACTAGAGAGCTGGAGTGACATAAGAGCTAGAGATACACTAGAGAGCTGGAGTGACAGAAGAGCTAGAGATACACTAGAGAGCTGGAGAGACACAAGAGCTAGAGATACACTAGAGAGCTGGAGAGACACAAGAGCTAGAGATATACTAGGGAGCTGGAGGGACACAAGAGCTAGAGATACACTAGAGAGCTGGAGTGACAGAAGAGCTAGAGATACACTAGAGAGCTGGAGAGACACAACAGCTAGAGATACACTAGAGAGCTGGAGTGACAGAAAAACTAGAGATACACTAGAGAGCTGGAGAGACACAAGAGCTAGAGATACACTAGAGAGCTGGAGAGACACAAGAGCTAGAGATACACTAGAGAGCTGGAGAGACACAAGAGCTAGAGATACACTAGAGAGCAGGAGAGACACAAGAGCTAGAGATACACTAGAGAGCTGGAGAGACACAAGAGCTAGAGATACACTAGAGAGCTGGAGTGACACAAGAGCTAGAGATACACTAGGGAGCTGGAGAGACACCAGAGCTAGAGATACACTAGAGAGCTGGAGAGACACAAGAGCTAGAGATACACTAGAGAGCTGGAGAGACACAAGAGCTAGAGATACACTAGAGAGCTGGAGAGACACAAGAGCTAGAGATACACTAAAGAGCTGGAGTTACAGAAGAGCTAGAGATACACTAGAGAGCTGGAGTGACAGAAGAGCTAGAGATACACTAGAGAGCTGGAGTGACACAAGAGCTAGAGATACACTAGGAAGCTGGAGTGACAGAAGAGCAAGAGATACATTAGAGAGCTGGAGTGACACAAGAGCTAGAGATACACTAGAGAGCTGGAGTGACACAAGAGCTAGAGATACACTAGGAAGCTGGAGAGACACAAGAGCTAGAGATACACTAGAGAGCTGGAGAGACACAAGAGCTAGAGATACAATAGAGAGCTGGAGTGACACAAGAGCTAGATATACACTAGAGAGCTGGAGAGACACAAGAGCTAGAGATACACTAGAGAGCTGGAGTTACAGAAGAGCTAGAGATACAATAGGGAGCTGGAGAGACACAAGAGCTAGAGATACACTAGGGAGCTGGAGGGACAGAAGAGCTAGAGATACACTAGAGAGCTGGAGTGACAGAAGAGCTAGAGATACACTAGAGAGCTGGAGAGACACAAGAGCTAGAGATACACTAGAGAGCTGGAGAGACACAAGAGCTAGAGATACACTAGAGAGCTGGAGTGACAGAAGAGCTAGAGATACACTAGAGAGCTGGAGAGACACAAGAGTTAGAGATACACTAGAGAGCTGGAGAGACACAAGAGCTAGAGATACACTAGAGAGCTGGAGATACACAAGAGCTAGAGATACACTAGAGAGATGGAGAGACACAGAGCTAGAGATACACTAGAGAGCTGGAGAGACACAAGAGCTAGAGATACACTAGAGAGCTGGAGTGACACAAGAGCTAGAGATACACTAGGGAGCTGGAGAGACACAAGAGCTAGAGATACACTAGAGAGCTGGAGAGACACAAGAGCTAGAGATACACTAGAGAGCTGGAGTGACAGAAGAGCTAGAGATACACTAGAGAGCTGGAGTGACAGAAGAGCTAGAGATACACTAGAGAGCTGGAGAGACACAAGAGCTAGAGATACACTAGAGAGCTGGAGAGACACAAGAGCTAGAGATACACTAGGAAGCTGGAGTAACAGAAGAGCTAGAGATACACTAGAGAGCTGGAGTGACAGAAGAGCTAGAGATACACTAGAGAGCTGGAGAGACACAAGAGCTAGAGATACACTAGAGAGCTGTAGTGACACAAGAGCTAGAGATACACTAGGAAGCTGGAGAGACAAAAGAGCTAGAGATACTCTAGAGAGCTGGAGAGACACAAGAGCTAGAGATAAACTAGAGAGCTGGAGTGACAGAAGAGCTAGAGATACACTAGAGAGCTGGAGAGACACAAGAGCTAGAGATACACTAGAGAGCTGGAGAGACACAAGAGCTAGAGATACACTAGGAAGCTGGAGTAACAGAAGAGCTAGAGATACACTAGAGAGCTGGAGTGACAGAAGAGCTAGAGATACACTAGAGAGCTGGAGAGACACAAGAGCTAGAGATACACTAGAGAGCTGTAGTGACACAAGAGCTAGAGATACACTAGGAAGCTGGAGAGACAAAAGAGCTAGAGATACTCTAGAGAGCTGGAGAGACACAAGAGCTAGAGATAAACTAGAGAGCTGGAGTGACATAAGAGCTAGAGATACACTAGAGAGCTGGAGTGACAGAAGAGCTAGAGATACACTAGAGAGCTGGAGAGACACAAGAGCTAGAGATACACTAGAGAGCTGGAGAGACACAAGAGCTAGAGATACACCAGAGAGCTGGAGAGACACAAGAGCTAGAGATACACTAGAGAGCAGGAGAGACACAAGAGCTAGAGATACACTAGAGAGCTGGAGAGACACAAGAGCTAGAGATACACTAGAGAGCTGGAGTGACACAAGAGCTAGAGATACACTAGGGAGCTGGAGAGACACCAGAGCTAGAGATACACTAGAGAGCTGGAGAGACACAAGAGCTAGAGATACACTAGAGAGCTGGAGAGACACAAGAGCTAGAGATACACTAGAGAGCTGGAGAGACACAAGAGCTAGAGATACACTAAAGAGCTGGAGTTACAGAAGAGCTAGAGATACACTAGAGAGCTGGAGTGACAGAAGAGCTAGAGATACACTAGAGAGCTGGAGTGACAGAAGAGCTAGATATACACTAGAGAGCTGGAGTGACACAAGAGCTAGAGATACACTAGAGAGCTGGAGAGACACAAAAGCTAGAGATACACTAGAGAGCTGGAGAGACACAAGAGCTAGAGATACACTAGGAAGCTGGAGTGACAGAAGAGCAAGAGATACATTAGAGAGCTGGAGTGACACAAGAGCTAGAGATACACTAGAGAGCTGGAGTGACACAAGAGCTAGAGATACACTAGGAAGCTGGAGAGACACAAGAGCTAGAGATACACTAGAGAGCTGGAGAGACACAAGAGCTAGAGATACAATAGAGAGCTGGAGTGACACAAGAGCTAGAGATACACCAGAGAGCTGGAGTGACAGAAGAGCTAGAGATACACTAGAGAGCAGGAGAGACACAAGAGCTAGAGATACACTAGAGAGCTGGAGAGACACAAGAGCTAGAGATACACTAGAGAGCTGGAGAGACACAAGAGCTAGAGATACACTAGAGAGCTGGAGTTACAGAAGAGCTAGAGATACACTAGAGAGCTGGAGAGACACAAGAGCTAGAGATACACTAGAGAGCTGGAGTTACAGAAGAGCTAGAGATACACTAGGGAGCTGGAGATACACTAGAGAGCTGGAGAGACACAAGAGCTAGAGATACACTAGAGAGCTGGAGTGACAGAAGAGCTAGAGATACACTAGAGAGCTGGAGAGACACAAGAGCTAGAGATACACTAGAGAGCTGGAGAGACACAAGAGCTAGAGATACACTAGAGAGCTGGAGAGACACAAGAGCTAGAGATACACTAGAGAGCTGGAGAGACACAAGAGCTAGAGATACACTAGGGAGCTGGAGAGACACAAGAGCTAGAGATACACTAGAGAGCTGGAGTGACAGAAGAGCTAGAGATACACTAGAGAGCTGGAGAGACACAAGAGCTAGAGATACACTAGAGAGCTGGAGAGACACAAGAGCTAGAGATACACTAGAGAGCTGGAGAGACACAAGAGCTAGAGATACACTAGAGAGCTGGAGAGACACAAGAGCTAGAGATACACTAGAGAGCTGGAGAGACACAAGAGCTAGAGATACACTAGAGAGCTGGAGTGACAGAAGAGCTAGAGATACACTAGAGAGCTGGAGTGACAGAAGAGCTAGAGATACACTAGAGAACTGGAGTGACACAAGAGCTAGAGATACACTAGAGAGCTGGAGAGACACAAGAGCTATAGATACACTAGAGAGCTGGAGAGACACAAGAGCTAGAGATACACTAGGAAGCTGGAGTGACAGAAGAGCTAGAGATACACTAGAGAGCTGGAGAGACACAAGAGCTAGAGATACACTAGAGAGCTGGAGAGACACAAGAGCTAGAGATACACTAAAGAGCTGGAGTTGCAGAAGAGCTAGAGATACACTAGAGAGCTGGGGAGACACAAGAGCTAGAGATACACTAGAGAGCTGGAGAGACACAAGAGCTAGAGATACACTAGAGAGCTTGAGTTACAGAAGAGCTAGAGATACACTAGGGAGCTGGAGATACACTAGAAAGCTGGAGAGACACAAGAGCTAGAGATACACTAGAGAGCTGGAGTGACAGAAGAGCTAGAGATACACTAGAGAGCTGGAGCGACACAAGAGCTAGAGATACACTAGAGAGCTGGAGAGACACAAGAGCTAGAGATACACCAGAGAGCTGGAGAGACACAAGAGCTAGAGATACACTAGAGAGCTGGAGAGACACAAGAGCTAGAGATACACTAGGAAGCTGGAGAGACACAAGAGCTAGAGATACACTAGAGAGCTGGAGAGACACAAGAGCTAGAGATACAATAGAGAGCTGGAGTAACACAAGAGCTAGAGATACACCAGAGAGCTGGAGTGACAGAAGAGCTAGAGATACACTAGAGAGCAGGAGAGACACAAGAGCTAGAGATACACTAGAGAGCTGGAGAGACACAAGAGCTAGAGATACACTAGAGAGCTGGAGAGACACAAGAGCTAGAGATACACTAGAGAGCTGGAGTTACAGAAGAGCTAGAGATACACTAGAGAGCTGGAGAGACACAAGAGCTAGAGATACACTAGAGAGCTGGAGTTACAGAAGAGCTAGAGATACACTAGGGAGCTGGAGATACACTAGAGAGCTGGAGAGACACAAGAGCTAGAGATACACTAGAGAGCTGGAGTGACAGAAGAGCTAGAGATACACTAGAGAGCTGGAGAGACACAAGAGCTAGAGATACACTAGAGAGCTGGAGAGACACAAGAGCTAGAGATACACTAGAGAGCTGGAGAGACACAAGAGCTAGAGATACACTAGAGAGCTGGAGAGACACAAGAGCTAGAGATACACTAGGGAGCTGGAGAGACACAAGAGCTAGAGATACACTAGAGAGCTGGAGTGACAGAAGAGCTAGAGATACACTAGAGAGCTGGAGAGACACAAGAGCTAGAGATACACTAGAGAGCTGGAGAGACACAAGAGCTAGAGATACACTAGAGAGCTGGAGAGACACAAGAGCTAGAGATACACTAGAGAGCTGGAGAGACACAAGAGCTAGAGATACACTAGAGAGCTGGAGAGACACAAGAGCTAGAGATACACTAGAGAGCTGGAGTGACAGAAGAGCTAGAGATACACTAGAGAGCTGGAGTGACAGAAGAGCTAGAGATACACTAGAGAACTGGAGTGACACAAGAGCTAGAGATACACTAGAGAGCTGGAGAGTCACAAGAGCTAGAGATACACTAGAGAGCTGGAGAGACACAAGAGCTAGAGATACACTAGGAAGCTGGAGTGACAGAAGAGCTAGAGATACACTAGAGAGCTGGAGAGACACAAGAGCTAGAGATACACTAGAGAGCTGGAGAGACACAAGAGCTAGAGATACACTAAAGAGCTGGAGTTACAGAAGAGCTAGAGATACACTAGAGAGCTGGAGAGACACAAGAGCTAGAGATACACTAGAGAGCTGGAGAGACACAAGAGCTAGAGATACACTAGAGAGCTTGAGTTACAGAAGAGCTAGAGATACACTAGGGAGCTGGAGATACACTAGAAAGCTGGAGAGACACAAGAGCTAGAGATACACTAGAGAGCTGGAGTGACAGAAGAGCTAGAGATACACTAGAGAGCTGGAGCGACACAAGAGCTAGAGATACACTAGAGAGCTGGAGAGACACAAGAGCTAGAGATACACCAGAGAGCTGGAGAGACACAAGAGCTAGAGATACACTAGAGAGCTGGAGAGACACAAGAGCTAGAGATACACTAGAGAGCTGGAGTGACAGAAGAGCTAGAGATACACTAGGGAGCTGGAGAGACACAAGAGCTAGAGATACACTAGAGAGCTGGAGTGACAGAAGAGCTAGAGATACACTAGAGAGCTGAAGAGACACAAGAGCTAGAGATACACTAGAGAGCTGGAGAGACCCAAGAGCTAGAGATACACTAGAGAGCTGTAGAGACACAAGAGCTAGAGATACACTAGAGAGCTGGAGAGACACAAGAGCTAGAGATACACTAGAGAGCTTGAGTTACAGAATAGCTAGAGATACACTAGGGAGCTGAAGATACACTAGAGAGCTGGAGAGACACAAGAGCTAGAGATACACTAGAGAGCTGGAGTGACAGAAGAGCTAGAGATACACTAGAGAGCTGGAGCGACACAAGAGCTAGAGATACACTAGAGAGCTGGAGAGACACAAGAGCTAGAGATACACTAGAGAGCTGGAGAGACACAAGAGCTAGAGATACACTAGAGAGCTGGAGAGACACAAGAGCTAGAGATACACTAGAGAGCTGGAGAGACACAAGAGCTAGAGATACACTAGAGAGCTGGAGAGACACAAGAGCTAGAGATACACTAGAGAGCTGGAGAGACACAAGAGCTAGAGATACACTAAAGAGCTGGAGTTACAGAAGAGCTAGAGATACACTAGAGAGCTGGAGTGACAGAAGAGCTAGAGATACACTAGAGAGCTGGAGTGACAGAAGAGCTAGATATACACTAGAGAGCTGGAGAGACACAAGAGCTAGAGATACACTAGAGAGCTGGAGAGACACAAGAGCTAGAGATACACTAGAGAGCTTGAGTTACAGAATAGCTAGAGATACACTAGGGAGCTGAAGATACACTAGAGAGCTGGAGAGACACAAGAGCTAGAGATACACTAGAGAGCTGGAGTGACAGAAGAGCTAGAGATACACTAGAGAGCTGGAGCGACACAAGAGCTAGAGATACACTAGAGAGCTGGAGATACACAAGAGCTAGAGATACACTAGAGAGATGGAGAGACACAGAGCTAGAGATACACTAGAGAGCTGGAGAGACACAAGAGCTAGAGATACACTAGAGAGCTGGAGTGACACAAGAGCTAGAGATACACTAGGGAGCTGGAGAGACACAAGAGCTAGAGATACACTAGAGAGCTGGAGAGACACAAGAGCTAGAGATACACTAGAGAGCTGGAGTGACAGAAGAGCTAGAGATACACTAGAGAGCTGGAGTGACAGAAGAGCTAGAGATACACTAGAGAGCTGGAGAGACACAAGAGCTAGAGATACACTAGAGAGCTGGAGAGACACAAGAGCTAGAGATACACTAGGAAGCTGGAGTAACAGAAGAGCTAGAGATACACTAGAGAGCTGGAGTGACAGAAGAGCTAGAGATACACTAGAGAGCTGGAGAGACACAAGAGCTAGAGATACACTAGAGAGCTGTAGTGACACAAGAGCTAGAGATACACTAGGAAGCTGGAGAGACAAAAGAGCTAGAGATACTCTAGAGAGCTGGAGAGACACAAGAGCTAGAGATAAACTAGAGAGCTGGAGTGACAGAAGAGCTAGAGATACACTAGAGAGCTGGAGAGACACAAGAGCTAGAGATACACTAGAGAGCTGGAGAGACACAAGAGCTAGAGATACACTAGGAAGCTGGAGTAACAGAAGAGCTAGAGATACACTAGAGAGCTGGAGTGACAGAAGAGCTAGAGATACACTAGAGAGCTGGAGAGACACAAGAGCTAGAGATACACTAGAGAGCTGTAGTGACACAAGAGCTAGAGATACACTAGGAAGCTGGAGAGACAAAAGAGCTAGAGATACTCTAGAGAGCTGGAGAGACACAAGAGCTAGAGATAAACTAGAGAGCTGGAGTGACATAAGAGCTAGAGATACACTAGAGAGCTGGAGTGACACAAGAGCTAGAGATACACTAGAGAGCTGGAGAGACACAAAAGCTAGAGATACACTAGAGAGCTGGAGAGACACAAGAGCTAGAGATACACTAGGAAGCTGGAGTGACAGAAGAGCAAGAGATACATTAGAGAGCTGGAGTGACACAAGAGCTAGAGATACACTAGAGAGCTGGAGTGACACAAGAGCTAGAGATACACTAGGAAGCTGGAGAGACACAAGAGCTAGAGATACACTAGAGAGCTGGAGAGACACAAGAGCTAGAGATACAATAGAGAGCTGGAGTGACACAAGAGCTAGAGATACACCAGAGAGCTGGAGTGACAGAAGAGCTAGAGATACACTAGAGAGCAGGAGAGACACAAGAGCTAGAGATACACTAGAGAGCTGGAGAGACACAAGAGCTAGAGATACACTAGAGAGCTGGAGAGACACAAGAGCTAGAGATACACTAGAGAGCTGGAGTTACAGAAGAGCTAGAGATACACTAGAGAGCTGGAGAGACACAAGAGCTAGAGATACACTAGAGAGCTGGAGTTACAGAAGAGCTAGAGATACACTAGGGAGCTGGAGATACACTAGAGAGCTGGAGAGACACAAGAGCTAGAGATACACTAGAGAGCTGGAGTGACAGAAGAGCTAGAGATACACTAGAGAGCTGGAGAGACACAAGAGCTAGAGATACACTAGAGAGCTGGAGAGACACAAGAGCTAGAGATACACTAGAGAGCTGGAGAGACACAAGAGCTAGAGATACACTAGAGAGCTGGAGAGACACAAGAGCTAGAGATACACTAGGGAGCTGGAGAGACACAAGAGCTAGAGATACACTAGAGAGCTGGAGTGACAGAAGAGCTAGAGATACACTAGAGAGCTGGAGAGACACAAGAGCTAGAGATACACTAGAGAGCTGGAGAGACACAAGAGCTAGAGATACACTAGAGAGCTGGAGAGACACAAGAGCTAGAGATACACTAGAGAGCTGGAGAGACACAAGAGCTAGAGATACACTAGAGAGCTGGAGAGACACAAGAGCTAGAGATACACTAGAGAGCTGGAGTGACAGAAGAGCTAGAGATACACTAGAGAGCTGGAGTGACAGAAGAGCTAGAGATACACTAGAGAACTGGAGTGACACAAGAGCTAGAGATACACTAGAGAGCTGGAGAGACACAAGAGCTATAGATACACTAGAGAGCTGGAGAGACACAAGAGCTAGAGATACACTAGGAAGCTGGAGTGACAGAAGAGCTAGAGATACACTAGAGAGCTGGAGAGACACAAGAGCTAGAGATACACTAGAGAGCTGGAGAGACACAAGAGCTAGAGATACACTAAAGAGCTGGAGTTGCAGAAGAGCTAGAGATACACTAGAGAGCTGGGGAGACACAAGAGCTAGAGATACACTAGAGAGCTGGAGAGACACAAGAGCTAGAGATACACTAGAGAGCTTGAGTTACAGAAGAGCTAGAGATACACTAGGGAGCTGGAGATACACTAGAAAGCTGGAGAGACACAAGAGCTAGAGATACACTAGAGAGCTGGAGTGACAGAAGAGCTAGAGATACACTAGAGAGCTGGAGCGACACAAGAGCTAGAGATACACTAGAGAGCTGGAGAGACACAAGAGCTAGAGATACACCAGAGAGCTGGAGAGACACAAGAGCTAGAGATACACTAGAGAGCTGGAGAGACACAAGAGCTAGAGATACACTAGGAAGCTGGAGAGACACAAGAGCTAGAGATACACTAGAGAGCTGGAGAGACACAAGAGCTAGAGATACAATAGAGAGCTGGAGTAACACAAGAGCTAGAGATACACCAGAGAGCTGGAGTGACAGAAGAGCTAGAGATACACTAGAGAGCAGGAGAGACACAAGAGCTAGAGATACACTAGAGAGCTGGAGAGACACAAGAGCTAGAGATACACTAGAGAGCTGGAGAGACACAAGAGCTAGAGATACACTAGAGAGCTGGAGTTACAGAAGAGCTAGAGATACACTAGAGAGCTGGAGAGACACAAGAGCTAGAGATACACTAGAGAGCTGGAGTTACAGAAGAGCTAGAGATACACTAGGGAGCTGGAGATACACTAGAGAGCTGGAGAGACACAAGAGCTAGAGATACACTAGAGAGCTGGAGTGACAGAAGAGCTAGAGATACACTAGAGAGCTGGAGAGACACAAGAGCTAGAGATACACTAGAGAGCTGGAGAGACACAAGAGCTAGAGATACACTAGAGAGCTGGAGAGACACAAGAGCTAGAGATACACTAGAGAGCTGGAGAGACACAAGAGCTAGAGATACACTAGGGAGCTGGAGAGACACAAGAGCTAGAGATACACTAGAGAGCTGGAGTGACAGAAGAGCTAGAGATACACTAGAGAGCTGGAGAGACACAAGAGCTAGAGATACACTAGAGAGCTGGAGAGACACAAGAGCTAGAGATACACTAGAGAGCTGGAGAGACACAAGAGCTAGAGATACACTAGAGAGCTGGAGAGACACAAGAGCTAGAGATACACTAGAGAGCTGGAGAGACACAAGAGCTAGAGATACACTAGAGAGCTGGAGTGACAGAAGAGCTAGAGATACACTAGAGAGCTGGAGTGACAGAAGAGCTAGAGATACACTAGAGAACTGGAGTGACACAAGAGCTAGAGATACACTAGAGAGCTGGAGAGTCACAAGAGCTAGAGATACACTAGAGAGCTGGAGAGACACAAGAGCTAGAGATACACTAGGAAGCTGGAGTGACAGAAGAGCTAGAGATACACTAGAGAGCTGGAGAGACACAAGAGCTAGAGATACACTAGAGAGCTGGAGAGACACAAGAGCTAGAGATACACTAAAGAGCTGGAGTTACAGAAGAGCTAGAGATACACTAGAGAGCTGGAGAGACACAAGAGCTAGAGATACACTAGAGAGCTGGAGAGACACAAGAGCTAGAGATACACTAGAGAGCTTGAGTTACAGAAGAGCTAGAGATACACTAGGGAGCTGGAGATACACTAGAAAGCTGGAGAGACACAAGAGCTAGAGATACACTAGAGAGCTGGAGTGACAGAAGAGCTAGAGATACACTAGAGAGCTGGAGCGACACAAGAGCTAGAGATACACTAGAGAGCTGGAGAGACACAAGAGCTAGAGATACACCAGAGAGCTGGAGAGACACAAGAGCTAGAGATACACTAGAGAGCTGGAGAGACACAAGAGCTAGAGATACACTAGAGAGCTGGAGTGACAGAAGAGCTAGAGATACACTAGGGAGCTGGAGAGACACAAGAGCTAGAGATACACTAGAGAGCTGGAGTGACAGAAGAGCTAGAGATACACTAGAGAGCTGAAGAGACACAAGAGCTAGAGATACACTAGAGAGCTGGAGAGACCCAAGAGCTAGAGATACACTAGAGAGCTGTAGAGACACAAGAGCTAGAGATACACTAGAGAGCTGGAGAGACACAAGAGCTAGAGATACACTAGAGAGCTTGAGTTACAGAATAGCTAGAGATACACTAGGGAGCTGAAGATACACTAGAGAGCTGGAGAGACACAAGAGCTAGAGATACACTAGAGAGCTGGAGTGACAGAAGAGCTAGAGATACACTAGAGAGCTGGAGCGACACAAGAGCTAGAGATACACTAGAGAGCTGGAGAGACACAAGAGCTAGAGATACACTAGAGAGCTGGAGAGACACAAGAGCTAGAGATACACTAGAGAGCTGGAGAGACACAAGAGCTAGAGATACACTAGAGAGCTGGAGAGACACAAGAGCTAGAGATACACTAGAGAGCTGGAGAGACACAAGAGCTAGAGATACACTAGAGAGCTGGAGAGACACAAGAGCTAGAGATACACTAAAGAGCTGGAGTTACAGAAGAGCTAGAGATACACTAGAGAGCTGGAGTGACAGAAGAGCTAGAGATACACTAGAGAGCTGGAGTGACAGAAGAGCTAGATATACACTAGAGAGCTGGAGAGACACAAGAGCTAGAGATACACTAGAGAGCTGGAGAGACACAAGAGCTAGAGATACACTAGAGAGCTTGAGTTACAGAATAGCTAGAGATACACTAGGGAGCTGAAGATACACTAGAGAGCTGGAGAGACACAAGAGCTAGAGATACACTAGAGAGCTGGAGTGACAGAAGAGCTAGAGATACACTAGAGAGCTGGAGCGACACAAGAGCTAGAGATACACTAGAGAGCTGGAGAGACACAAGAGCTAGAGATACACTAGAGAGCTGGAGAGACACAAGAGCTAGAGATACACTAGGGAGCTGGAGAGACACAAGAGCTAGAGATACACTAGAGAGCTGGAGAGACAGAAGAGCTAGAGATACACTAGAGAGCTGGAGTTACAGAAGAGCTAGAGATACACTAGAGAGCTGGAGAGACAAAAGAGCTAGATATACACTAGAGAGCTGGAGAGACGCAAGAGCTAGAGATACACTAGAGAGCTGGAGTTACAGAAGAGCTAGAGATACAATAGGGAGCTGGAGAGACACAATAGCTAGAGATACACTAGAGAGCTGGAGAGACACAAGAGCTAGAGATACACTAGAGAGCTGGAGTGACAGAAGAACTAGAGATACACTAGAGAGCTGGAGAGACACAAGAGCTAGAGATACACTAGGGAGCTGGAGAGACACAAGAGCTAGAGATACACTAGAGAGCTGGAGAGACACAAGAGCTAGAGATACACTAGAGAGCTGGAGAGACACAAGAGCTAGAGATACACTAGAGAGCTGGAGAGACACAAGAGCTAGAGATACACTAGAGAGCTGGAGAGACACAAGAGCTAGAGATACACTAGAGAGCTGGAGAGACACAGAGCTAGAGATACACTAGAGAGCTGGAGAGACACAAGAGCTAGAGATACACTAGAGAGCTGGAGTGACACAAGAGCTAGAGATACACTAGGGAGCTGGAGAGACACAAGAGCTAGAGATACACTAGAGAGCTGGAGAGACACAAGAGCTAGAGATACACTAGAGAGCTGGAGTGACAGAAGAGCTAGAGATACACTAGGGAGCTGGAGGGACAGAAGAGCTAGAGATACACTAGAGAGCTGGAGTGACAGAAGAGGTATAGATACACTAGAGAGATGGAGAGACACAAGAGCTAGAGATACACTAGAGAGCTGGAGAGACACAAGAGCTAGAGATACACTAGAGAGCTGGAGTGACACAAGAGCTAGAGATACACTAGAGAGCTGGAGAGACACAAGAGTTAGAGATACACTAGAGAGCTGGAGAGACACAAGAGCTAGAGATACACTAGAGAGCTGGAGAGACACAAGAGCTAGAGATACACTAGAGAGATGGAGAGACACAGAGCTAGAGATACAATAGAGAGCTGGAGAGACACAAGAGCTAGAGATACACTAGAGAGCTGGAGTGACACAAGAGCTAGAGATACACTAGGGAGCTGGAGAGACACAAGAGCTAGAGATACACTAGAGAGCTGGAGAGACACAAGAGCTAGAGATACACTAGAGAGCTGGAGTGACAGAAGAGCTAGAGATACACTAGAGAGCTGGAGTGACAGAAGAGCTAGAGATACACTAGAGAGCTAGAGATACACTAGAGAGCTGGAGAGACACAAGAGCTAGAGATACACTAGGAAGCTGGAGTAACAGAAGAGCTAGAGATACACTAGAGAGCTGGAGTGACAGAAGAGCTAGAGATACACTAGAGAGCTGGAGAGACACAAGAGCTAGAGATACATTAGAGAGCTGTAGTGACACAAGAGCTAGAGATACACTAGGAAGCTGGAGAGACAAAAGAGCTAGAGATACTCTAGAGAGCTTGAGAGACACAAGAGCTAGAGATAAACTAGAGAGCTGGAGTGACATAAGAGCTAGAGATACACTAGAGAGCTGGAGTGACAGAAGAGCTAGAGATACACTAGAGAGCTGGAGAGACACAAGAGCTAGAGATACACTAGAGAGCTGGAGAGACACAAGAGCTAGAGATACACTAGGGAGCTGGAGGGACACAAGAGCTAGAGATACACTAGAGAGCTGGAGTGACAGAAGAGCTAGAGATACACTAGAGAGCTGGAGAGACACAACAGCTAGAGATACACTAGAGAGCTGGAGTGACAGAAAAACTAGAGATACACTAGAGAGCTGGAGAGACACAAGAGCTAGAGATACACTAGAGAGCTGGAGAGACACAAGAGCTAGAGATACACTAGAGAGATGGAGAGACACAGAGCTAGAGATACACTTTAGAGCTGGAGAGACACAAGAGCTAGAGATACACTAGAGAGCTGGAGTGACACAAGAGCTAGAGATACACTAGGGAGCTGGAGAGACACAAGAGCTAGAGATACACTAGAGAGCTGGAGAGACACAAGAGCTAGAGATACACTAGAGAGCTGGAGTGACAGAAGAGCTATAGATACACTAGAGAGCTGGAGTGACAGAAGAGCTAGAGATACACTAGAGAGCTAGAGATACACTAGAGAGCTGGAGAGACACAAGAGCTAGAGATACACTAGGAAGCTGGAGTAACAGAAGAGCTAGAGATACACTAGAGAGCTGGAGTGACAGAAGAGCTAGAGATACACTAGAGAGCTGGAGAGACACAAGAGCTAGAGATACACTAGAGAGCTGTAGTGACACAAGAGCTAGAGATACACTAGGAAGCTGGAGAGACAAAAGAGCTAGAGATACTCTAGAGAGCTGGAGAGACACAAGAGCTAGAGATAAACTAGAGAGCTGGAGTGACATAAGAGCTAGAGATACACTAGAGAGCTGGAGTGACAGAAGAGCTAGAGATACACTAGAGAGCTGGAGAGACACAAGAGCTAGAGATACACTAGAGAGCTGGAGAGACACAAGAGCTAGAGATACACTAGGGAGCTGGAGGGACACAAGAGCTAGAGATACACTAGAGAGCTGGAGTGACAGAAGAGCTAGAGATACACTAGAGAGCAGGAGAGACACAAGAGCTAGAGATACACTAGAGAGCTGGAGAGACACAAGAGCTAGAGATACACTAGAGAGCTGGAGTGACACAAGAGCTAGAGATACACTAGGGAGCTGGAGAGACACAAGAGCTAGAGATACACTAGAGAGCTGGAGAGACACAAGAGCTAGAGATACACTAGAGAGCTGGAGAGACACAAGAGCTAGAGATACACTAGAGAGCTGGAGAGACACAAGAGCTAGAGATACACTAGAGAGCTGGAGTGACAGAAGAGCTAGAGATACACTAGAGAGCTGGAGCGACACATGAGCTAGAGATACACTAGAGAGCTGGAGAGACACAAGAGCTAGAGATACACTAGAGAGCTGGAGAGACACAAGAGCTAGAGATACACTAGAGAGCTGGAGAGACACAAGAGCTAGAGATACACTAGAGAGCTGGAGAGACACAAGAGCTAGAGATACACTAGAGAGCTGGAGAGACACAAGAGCTAGAGATACACTAGAGAGCTGGAGAGACACAAGAGCTAGAGATACACTAGAGAGCTGGAGAGACACAAGAGCTAGAGATACACTAGAGAGCTGGAGAGACACAAGAGCTAGAGATACACTAGGGAGCTGGAGAGACACAAGAGCTAGAGATACACTAGAGAGCTGGAGAGACAGAAGAGCTAGAGATACACTAGAGAGCTGGAGTTACAGAAGAGCTAGAGATACACTAGAGAGCTGGAGAGACAAAAGAGCTAGATATACACTAGAGAGCTGGAGAGACACAAGAGCTAGAGATACACTAGAGAGCTGGAGTTACAGAAGAGCTAGAGATACAATAGGGAGCTGGAGAGACACAAGAGCTAGAGATACACTAGAGAGCTGGAGAGACACAAGAGCTAGAGATACACTAGAGAGCTGGAGTGACAGAAGAACTAGAGATACACTAGAGAGCTGGAGAGACACAAGAGGTAGAGATACACTAGGGAGCTGGAGAGACACAAGAGCTAGAGATACACTAGAGAGCTGGAGAGACACAAGAGCTAGAGATACACTAGAGAGCTGGAGAGACACAAGAGCTAGAGATACACTAGAGAGCTGGAGAGACACAAGAGCTAGAGATACACTAGAGAGCTGGAGAGACACAAGAGCTAGAGATACACTAGAGAGCTGGAGTGACAGAAGAGCTAGGAATACACTAGAGAGCTGGAGCAACACAAGAGCTAGAGATACACTAGAGAGCTGGAGAGACACAAGAGCTAGAGATACACTAGAGAGCTGGAGAGACACAAGAGCTAGAGATACACTAGAGAGCTGGATAGACACAAGAGCTAGAGATACACTAGAGAGCTGGAGTGACAGAAGAGCTAGAGATACACTAGGGAGCTGGAGAGACACAAGAGCCAGAGATACACTAGAGAGCTGGAGTGACAGAAGAGCTAGAGATACACTAGAGAGCTGAACAGACACAAGAGCTAGAGATACACTAGAGAGCTGGAGAGACACAAGAGCTAGAGATACACTAGAGAGCTGGAGAGACACAAGAGCTAGAGATACACTAGAGAGCTGGAGAGACACAAGAGCTAGAGATACACTAGAGAGCTTGAGTTACAGAATAGCTAGAGATACACTAGGGAGCTGAAGATACACTAGAGAGCTGGAGAGACACAAGAGCTAGAGATACACTAGAGAGCTGGAGTGACACAAGAGCTAGAGATACACTAGAGAGCTGGAGAGACACAAGAGCTAGAGATACACTAGAGAGCTGGAGAGACACAAGAGCTAGAGATACACTAGAGAGCTGGAGAGACACAAGAGCTAGAGATACACTAGAGAGCTGGAGAGACACAAGAGCTAGAGATACACTAGGGAGCTGGAGAGACACAAGAGCTAGAGATACACTAGAGAGCTGGAGAGACACAAGAGCTAGAGATACACTAGAGAGCTGGAGAGACACAAGAGCTAGAGATACACTAGGGAGCTGGAGAGACACAAGAGCTAGAGATACACTAGAGAGCTGGAGTTACAGAAGAGCTAGAGATACACTAGAGAGCTGGAGTTACAGAAGAGCTAGAGATACACTAGAGAGCTGGAGAGACAAAAGAGCTAGATATACACTAGAGAGCTGGAGAGACACAAGAGCTAGAGATACACTAGAGAGCTGGAGTTACAGAAGAGCAAGAGATACAATAGGGAGCTGGAGAGACACAAGAGGTAGAGATACACTAGAGAGCTGGAGAGACACAAGAGCTAGAGATACACTAGAGAGCTGGAGTGACAGAAGAAATAGAGATACACTAGAGAGCTGGAGAGACACAAGAGCTAGAGATACACTAGGGAGCTGGAGAGACACAAGAGCTAGAGATACACTAGAGAGCTGGAGAGACACAAGAGCTAGAGATACACTAGAGAGCTGGAGAGACACAAGAGCTAGAGATACACTAGAGAGCTGGAGAGACACAAGAGCTAGAGATACACTAGAGAGCTGGAGAGACACAAGAGCTAGAGATACACTAGAGAGCTGGAGAGACACAGAGCTAGAGATACACTAGAGAGCTGGAGAGACACAAGAGCTAGAGATACACTAGAGAGCTGGAGTGACACAAGAGCTAGAGATACATTAGGGAGCTGGAGAGACACAAGAGCTAGAGATACACTAGAGAGCTGGAGAGACACAAGAGCTAGAGATACACTAGAGAGCTGGAGAGACACAAGAGCTAGAGATACACTAGAGAGCTGGAGAGACACAAGAGCTAGAGATACACTAGAGAGCTTGAGTGACAGAATAGCTAGAGATACACTAGGGAGCTGAAGATACACTAGAGAGCTGGAGAGACACAAGAGCTAGAGATACACTAGAGAGCTGGAGTGACAGAAGAGCTAGAGATACACTAGAGAGCTGGAGCGACACATGAGCTAGAGATACACTAGAGAGCTGGAGAGACACAAGAGCTAGAGATACACTAGAGAGCTGGAGAGACACAAGAGCTAGAGATACACTAGAGACCTCTAGAGACACAAGAGCTAGAGATACACTAGAGAGCTGGAGAGACACAAGAGCTAGAGATACACAAGAGAGCTGGAGAGACACAAGAGCTAGAGATACACTAGGGAGCTGGAGAGACACAAGAGCTAGAGATACACTAGAGAGCTGGAGAGACACAAGAGCTAGAGATACACTAGAGAGCTGGAGAGACACAAGAGCTAGAGATACACTAGGGAGCTGGAGAGACACAAGAGCTAGAGATACACTAGAGAGCTGGAGAGACAGAAGAGCTAGAGATACACTAGAGAGCTGGAGTGACAGAAGAGCTAGAGATACACTAGAGAGCTGGAGAGACAAAAGAGCTAGATATACACTAGAGAGCTGGAGAGACGCAAGAGCTAGAGATACACTAGAGAGCTGGAGTTACAGAAGAGCTAGAGATACAATAGGGAGCTGGAGAGACACAATAGCTAGAGATACACTAGAGAGCTGGAGAGACACAAGAGCTAGAGATACACTAGAGAGTTGGAGTGACAGAAGAACTAGAGATACACTAGAGAGCTGGAGAGACACAAGAGCTAGAGATACACTAGGGAGCTGGAGAGACACAAGAGCTAGAGATACACTAGAGAGCTGGAGAGACACAAGAGCTAGAGATACACTAGAGAGCTGGAGAGACACAAGAGCTAGAGATACACTAGAGAGCTGGAGAGACACAGAGCTAGAGATACACTAGAGAGCTGGAGAGACTCAAGAGCTAGAGATACACTAGAGAGCTGGAGTGACACAAGAGCTAGAGATACACTAGGGAGCTGGAGAGACACAAGAGCTAGAGATACACTAGAGAGCTGGAGAGACACAAGAGCTAGAGATACACTAGAGAGCTGGAGTGACAGAAGAGCTAGAGATACACTAGGGAGCTGGAGGGACAGAAGAGCTAGAGATACACTAGAGAGCTGGAGTGACAGAAGAGGTATAGATACACTAGAGAGCTGGAGAGACACAAGAGCTAGAGATACACTAGAGAGCTGGAGAGACACAAGAGCTAGAGATACACTAGAGAGCTGGAGTGACAGAAGAGCTAGAGATACACTAGAGAGCTGGAGAGACACAAGAGTTAGAGATACACTAGAGAGCTGGAGAGACACAAGAGCTAGAGATACACTAGAGAGCTGGAGAGACACAAGAGCTAGAGATACACTAGAGAGATGGAGAGACACAGAGCTAGAGATACACTAGAGAGCTGGAGAGACACAAGAGCTAGAGATACACTAGAGAGCTGGAGTGACACAAGAGCTAGAGATACACTAGGGAGCTGGAGAGACACAAGAGCTAGAGATACACTAGAGAGCTGGAGAGACAAAAGAGCTAGAGATACACTAGAGAGCTGGAGTGACAGAAGAGCTAGAGATACACTAGAGAGCTGGAGTGACAGAAGAGCTAGAGATACACTAGAGAGCTAGAGATACACTAGAGAGCTGGAGAGACACAAGAGCTAGAGATACACTAGGAAGCTGGAGTAACAGAAGAGCTAGAGATACACTAGAGAGCTGGAGTGACAGAAGAGCTAGAGATACACTAGAGAGCTGGAGAGACACAAGAGCTAGAGATACATTAGAGAGCTGTAGTGACACAAGAGCTAGAGATACACTAGGAAGCTGGAGAGACAAAAGAGCTAGAGATACTCTAGAGAGCTGGAGAGACACAAGAGCTAGAGATAAACTAGAGAGCTGGAGTGACATAAGAGCTAGAGATACACTAGAGAGCTGGAGTGACAGAAGAGCTAGAGATACACTAGAGAGCTGGAGAGACACAAGAGCTAGAGATACACTAGAGAGCTGGAGAGACACAAGAGCTAGAGATACACTAGAGAGCTGGAGTGACAGAAGAGCTAGAGATACACTAGAGAGCTGGAGCGACACATGAGCTAGAGATACACTAGAGAGCTGGAGAGACACAAGAGCTAGAGATACACTAGAGAGCTGGAGAGACACAAGAGCTAGAGATACACTAGAGAGCTGGAGAGACACAAGAGCTAGAGATACACTAGAGAGCTGGAGAGACACAAGAGCTAGAGATACACTAGAGAGCTGGAGAGACACAAGAGCTAGAGATACACTAGAGAGCTGGAGAGACACAAGAGCTAGAGATACACTAGAGAGCTGGAGAGACACAAGAGCTAGAGATACACTAGAGAGCTGGAGAGACACAAGAGCTAGAGATACACTAGGGAGCTGGAGAGACACAAGAGCTAGAGATACACTAGAGAGCTGGAGAGACAGAAGAGCTAGAGATACACTAGAGAGCTGGAGTTACAGAAGAGCTAGAGATACACTAGAGAGCTGGAGAGACAAAAGAGCTAGATATACACTAGAGAGCTGGAGAGACACAAGAGCTAGAGATACACTAGAGAGCTGGAGTTACAGAAGAGCTAGAGATACAATAGGGAGCTGGAGAGACACAAGAGCTAGAGATACACTAGAGAGCTGGAGAGACACAAGAGCTAGAGATACACTAGAGAGCTGGAGTGACAGAAGAACTAGAGATACACTAGAGAGCTGGAGAGACACAAGAGGTAGAGATACACTAGGGAGCTGGAGAGACACAAGAGCTAGAGATACACTAGAGAGCTGGAGAGACACAAGAGCTAGAGATACACTAGAGAGCTGGAGAGACACAAGAGCTAGAGATACACTAGAGAGCTGGAGAGACACAAGAGCTAGAGATACACTAGAGAGCTGGAGAGACACAAGAGCTAGAGATACACTAGAGAGCTGGAGTGACAGAAGAGCTAGGAATACACTAGAGAGCTGGAGCAACACAAGAGCTAGAGATACACTAGAGAGCTGGAGAGACACAAGAGCTAGAGATACACTAGAGAGCTGGAGAGACACAAGAGCTAGAGATACACTAGAGAGCTGGATAGACACAAGAGCTAGAGATACACTAGAGAGCTGGAGTGACAGAAGAGCTAGAGATACACTAGGGAGCTGGAGAGACACAAGAGCCAGAGATACACTAGAGAGCTGGAGTGACAGAAGAGCTAGAGATACACTAGAGAGCTGAACAGACACAAGAGCTAGAGATACACTAGAGAGCTGGAGAGACACAAGAGCTAGAGATACACTAGAGAGCTGGAGAGACACAAGAGCTAGAGATACACTAGAGAGCTGGAGAGACACAAGAGCTAGAGATACACTAGAGAGCTTGAGTTACAGAATAGCTAGAGATACACTAGGGAGCTGAAGATACACTAGAGAGCTGGAGAGACACAAGAGCTAGAGATACACTAGAGAGCTGGAGTGACACAAGAGCTAGAGATACACTAGAGAGCTGGAGAGACACAAGAGCTAGAGATACACTAGAGAGCTGGAGAGACACAAGAGCTAGAGATACACTAGAGAGCTGGAGAGACACAAGAGCTAGAGATACACTAGAGAGCTGGAGAGACACAAGAGCTAGAGATACACTAGGGAGCTGGAGAGACACAAGAGCTAGAGATACACTAGAGAGCTGGAGAGACACAAGAGCTAGAGATACACTAGAGAGCTGGAGAGACACAAGAGCTAGAGATACACTAGGGAGCTGGAGAGACACAAGAGCTAGAGATACACTAGAGAGCTGGAGTTACAGAAGAGCTAGAGATACACTAGAGAGCTGGAGTTACAGAAGAGCTAGAGATACACTAGAGAGCTGGAGAGACAAAAGAGCTAGATATACACTAGAGAGCTGGAGAGACACAAGAGCTAGAGATACACTAGAGAGCTGGAGTTACAGAAGAGCAAGAGATACAATAGGGAGCTGGAGAGACACAAGAGGTAGAGATACACTAGAGAGCTGGAGAGACACAAGAGCTAGAGATACACTAGAGAGCTGGAGTGACAGAAGAAATAGAGATACACTAGAGAGCTGGAGAGACACAAGAGCTAGAGATACACTAGGGAGCTGGAGAGACACAAGAGCTAGAGATACACTAGAGAGCTGGAGAGACACAAGAGCTAGAGATACACTAGAGAGCTGGAGAGACACAAGAGCTAGAGATACACTAGAGAGCTGGAGAGACACAAGAGCTAGAGATACACTAGAGAGCTGGAGAGACACAAGAGCTAGAGATACACTAGAGAGCTGGAGAGACACAGAGCTAGAGATACACTAGAGAGCTGGAGAGACACAAGAGCTAGAGATACACTAGAGAGCTGGAGTGACACAAGAGCTAGAGATACATTAGGGAGCTGGAGAGACACAAGAGCTAGAGATACACTAGAGAGCTGGAGAGACACAAGAGCTAGAGATACACTAGAGAGCTGGAGAGACACAAGAGCTAGAGATACACTAGAGAGCTGGAGAGACACAAGAGCTAGAGATACACTAGAGAGCTTGAGTGACAGAATAGCTAGAGATACACTAGGGAGCTGAAGATACACTAGAGAGCTGGAGAGACACAAGAGCTAGAGATACACTAGAGAGCTGGAGTGACAGAAGAGCTAGAGATACACTAGAGAGCTGGAGCGACACATGAGCTAGAGATACACTAGAGAGCTGGAGAGACACAAGAGCTAGAGATACACTAGAGAGCTGGAGAGACACAAGAGCTAGAGATACACTAGAGACCTCTAGAGACACAAGAGCTAGAGATACACTAGAGAGCTGGAGAGACACAAGAGCTAGAGATACACAAGAGAGCTGGAGAGACACAAGAGCTAGAGATACACTAGGGAGCTGGAGAGACACAAGAGCTAGAGATACACTAGAGAGCTGGAGAGACACAAGAGCTAGAGATACACTAGAGAGCTGGAGAGACACAAGAGCTAGAGATACACTAGGGAGCTGGAGAGACACAAGAGCTAGAGATACACTAGAGAGCTGGAGAGACAGAAGAGCTAGAGATACACTAGAGAGCTGGAGTGACAGAAGAGCTAGAGATACACTAGAGAGCTGGAGAGACAAAAGAGCTAGATATACACTAGAGAGCTGGAGAGACGCAAGAGCTAGAGATACACTAGAGAGCTGGAGTTACAGAAGAGCTAGAGATACAATAGGGAGCTGGAGAGACACAATAGCTAGAGATACACTAGAGAGCTGGAGAGACACAAGAGCTAGAGATACACTAGAGAGTTGGAGTGACAGAAGAACTAGAGATACACTAGAGAGCTGGAGAGACACAAGAGCTAGAGATACACTAGGGAGCTGGAGAGACACAAGAGCTAGAGATACACTAGAGAGCTGGAGAGACACAAGAGCTAGAGATACACTAGAGAGCTGGAGAGACACAAGAGCTAGAGATACACTAGAGAGCTGGAGAGACACAGAGCTAGAGATACACTAGAGAGCTGGAGAGACTCAAGAGCTAGAGATACACTAGAGAGCTGGAGTGACACAAGAGCTAGAGATACACTAGGGAGCTGGAGAGACACAAGAGCTAGAGATACACTAGAGAGCTGGAGAGACACAAGAGCTAGAGATACACTAGAGAGCTGGAGTGACAGAAGAGCTAGAGATACACTAGGGAGCTGGAGGGACAGAAGAGCTAGAGATACACTAGAGAGCTGGAGTGACAGAAGAGGTATAGATACACTAGAGAGCTGGAGAGACACAAGAGCTAGAGATACACTAGAGAGCTGGAGAGACACAAGAGCTAGAGATACACTAGAGAGCTGGAGTGACAGAAGAGCTAGAGATACACTAGAGAGCTGGAGAGACACAAGAGTTAGAGATACACTAGAGAGCTGGAGAGACACAAGAGCTAGAGATACACTAGAGAGCTGGAGAGACACAAGAGCTAGAGATACACTAGAGAGATGGAGAGACACAGAGCTAGAGATACACTAGAGAGCTGGAGAGACACAAGAGCTAGAGATACACTAGAGAGCTGGAGTGACACAAGAGCTAGAGATACACTAGGGAGCTGGAGAGACACAAGAGCTAGAGATACACTAGAGAGCTGGAGAGACAAAAGAGCTAGAGATACACTAGAGAGCTGGAGTGACAGAAGAGCTAGAGATACACTAGAGAGCTGGAGTGACAGAAGAGCTAGAGATACACTAGAGAGCTAGAGATACACTAGAGAGCTGGAGAGACACAAGAGCTAGAGATACACTAGGAAGCTGGAGTAACAGAAGAGCTAGAGATACACTAGAGAGCTGGAGTGACAGAAGAGCTAGAGATACACTAGAGAGCTGGAGAGACACAAGAGCTAGAGATACATTAGAGAGCTGTAGTGACACAAGAGCTAGAGATACACTAGGAAGCTGGAGAGACAAAAGAGCTAGAGATACTCTAGAGAGCTGGAGAGACACAAGAGCTAGAGATAAACTAGAGAGCTGGAGTGACATAAGAGCTAGAGATACACTAGAGAGCTGGAGTGACAGAAGAGCTAGAGATACACTAGAGAGCTGGAGAGACACAAGAGCTAGAGATACACTAGAGAGCTGGAGAGACACAAGAGCTAGAGATACACTAGGGAGCTGGAGGGACACAAGAGCTAGAGATACACTAGAGAGCTGGAGTGACAGAAGAGCTAGAGATACACTAGAGAGCTGGAGAGACACAACAGCTAGAGATACACTAGAGAGCTGGAGTGACAGAAAAACTAGAGATACACTAGAGAGCTGGAGAGACACAAGAGCTAGAGATACACTAGAGAGCTGGAGAGACACAAGAGCTAGAGATACACTAGAGAGCTGGAGAGACACAAGAGCTAGAGATACACTAGGGAGCTGGAGAGACACAAGAGCTAGAGATACACTAGAGAGCTGGAGAGACACAAGAGCTAGAGATACACTAGAGAGCTGGAGTGACAGAAGAGCTAGAGATACACTAGAGAGCTGGAGTGACAGAAGAGCTAGAGATACACTAGAGAGCTAGAGATACACTAGAGAGCTGGAGAGACACAGGAGCTAGAGATACACTAGGAAGCTGGAGTAACAGAAGAGCTAGAGATACACTAGAGAGCTGGAGTGACAGAAGAGCTAGAGATACACTAGAGAGCTGGAGAGACACAAGAGCTAGAGATACACTAGAGAGCTGTAGTGACACAAGAGCTAGAGATACACTAGGAAGCTGGAGAGACAAAAGAGCTAGAGATACTCTAGAGAGCTGGAGAGACACAAGAGCTAGAGATAAACTAGAGAGCTGGAGTGACATAAGAGCTAGAGATACACTAGAGAGCTGGAGTGACAGAAGAGCTAGAGATACACTAGAGAGCTGGAGAGACACAAGAGCTAGAGATACACTAGAGAGCTGGAGAGACACAAGAGCTAGAGATACACTAGGGAGCTGGAGGGACACAAGAGCTAGAGATACACTAGAGAGCTGGAGTGACAGAAGAGCTAGAGATACACTAGAGAGCTGGAGAGACACAACAGCTAGAGATACACTAGAGAGCTGGAGTGACAGAAAAACTAGAGATACACTAGAGAGCTGGAGAGACACAAGAGCTAGAGATACACTAGAGAGCTGGAGAGACACAAGAGCTAGAGATACACTAGAGAGCTGGAGAGACACAAGAGCTAGAGATACACTAGAGAGCAGGAGAGACACAAGAGCTAGAGATACACTAGAGAGCTGGAGAGACACAAGAGCTAGAGATACACTAGAGAGCTGGAGTGACACAAGAGCTAGAGATACACTAGGGAGCTGGAGAGACACAAGAGCTAGAGATACACTAGAGAGCTGGAGAGACACAAGAGCTAGAGATACACTAGAGAGCTGGAGAGACACAAGAGCTAGAGATACACTAGAGAGCTGAAGAGACACAAGAGCTAGAGATACACTAGAGAGCTGGAGTGACAGAAGAGCTAGAGATACACTAGAGAGCTGGAGCGACACATGAGCTAGAGATACACTAGAGAGCTGGAGAGACACAAGAGCTAGAGATACACTAGAGAGCTGGAGAGACACAAGAGCTAGAGATACACTAGAGAGCTGGAGAGACACAAGAGCTAGAGATACACTAGAGAGCTGGAGAGACACAAGAGCTAGAGATACACTAGAGAGCTGGAGAGACACAAGAGCTAGAGATACACTAGAGAGCTGGAGAGACACAAGAGCTAGAGATACACTAGAGAGCTGGAGAGACACAAGAGCTAGAGATACACTAGAGAGCTGGAGAGACACAAGAGCTAGAGATACACTAGGGAGCTGGAGAGACACAAGAGCTAGAGATACACTAGAGAGCTGGAAAGACAGAAGAGCTAGAGATACACTAGAGAGCTGGAGTT
The DNA here is from genome assembly GCF_028390025.1 of Pseudophryne corroboree. Lineage (NCBI taxonomy): Eukaryota > Metazoa > Chordata > Amphibia > Anura > Myobatrachidae > Pseudophryne > Pseudophryne corroboree. The sequence goes on from NW_026968407.1 coordinate 44,946, forward strand.
ACAGAAGAGCTAGAGATACACTAGAGAGCTGGAGAGACAAAAGAGCTAGATATACACTAGAGAGCTGGAGAGACACAAGAGCTAGAGATACACTAGAGAGCTGGAGTTACAGAAGAGCTAGAGATACAATAGGGAGCTGGAGAGACACAAGAGCTAGAGATACACTAGAGAGCTGGAGAGACACAAGAGCTAGAGATACACTAGAGAGCTGGAGTGACAGAAGAACTAGAGATACACTAGAGAGCTGGAGAGACACAAGAGGTAGAGATACACTAGGGAGCTGGAGAGACACAAGAGCTAGAGATACACTAGAGAGCTGGAGAGACACAAGAGCTAGAGATACACTAGAGAGCTGGAGAGACACAAGAGCTAGAGATACACTAGAGAGCTGGAGAGACACAAGAGCTAGAGATACACTAGAGAGCTGGAGAGACACAAGAGCTAGAGATACACTAGAGAGCTGGAGAGACACAGAGCTAGAGATACACTAGAGAGCTGGAGAGACACAAGAGCTAGAGATACACCAGAGAGCTGTAGTGACACAAGAGCTAGAGATACACTAGGGAGCTGGAGAGACACAAGAGCTAGAGATACACTAGAGAGCTGGAGAGACACAAGAGCTAGAGATACACTAGAGAGCTGGAGTGACAGAAGAGCTAGAGATACACTAGGGAGCTGGAGGGACAGAAGAGCTAGAGATACACTAGAGAGCTGGAGTGACAGAAGAGCTAGAGATACACTAGAGAGCTGGAGAGACACAAGAGCTAGAGATACACTAGAGAGCTGGAGAGACACAAGAGCTAGAGATACACTAGAGAGCTGGAGTGACAGAAGAGCTAGAGATACACTAGAGAGCTGGAGAGACACAAGAGTTAGAGATACACTAGAGAGCTGGAGAGACACAAGAGCTAGAGATACACTAGAGAGCTGGAGAGACACAAGAGCTAGAGATACACTAGAGAGATGGAGAGACACAGAGCTAGAGATACACTAGAGAGCTGGAGAGACACAAGAGCTAGAGATACACTAGAGAGCTGGAGTGACACAAGAGCTAGAGATACACTAGGGAGCTGGAGAGACACAAGAGCTAGAGATACACTAGAGAGCTGGAGAGACACAAGAGCTAGAGATACACTAGAAAGGCTTGAGTGACAGAAGAGCTAGAGATACACTAGAGAGCTGGAGTGACAGAAGAGCTAGAGATACACTAGAGAGCTGGAGAGACACAAGAGCTAGAGATACACTAGAGAGCTGGAGAGACACAAGAGCTAGAGATACACTAGGAAGCTGGAGTAACAGAAGAGCTAGAGATACACTAGAGAGCTGGAGTGACAGAAGAGCTAGAGATACACTAGAGAGCTGGAGAGACACAAGAGCTAGAGATACACTAGAGAGCTGTAGTGACACAAGAGCTAGAGATACACTAGGAAGCTGGAGTGACATAAGAGCTAGAGATACACTAGAGAGCTGGAGTGACTGAAGAGCTAGAGATACACTAGAGAGCTGGAGAGACACAAGAGCTAGAGATACACTAGAGAGCTGGAGAGACACAAGAGCTAGAGATATACTAGGGAGCTGGAGGGACACAAGAGCTAGAGATACACTAGAGAGCTGGAGTGACAGAAGAGCTAGAGATACACTAGAGAGCTGGAGAGACACAAGAGCTAGAGATACACTAGAGAGCTGTAGTGACACAAGAGCTAGAGATACACTAGGAAGCTGGAGAGACAAAAGAGCTAGAGATACTCTAGAGAGCTGGAGAGACACAAGAGCTAGAGATAAACTAGAGAGCTGGAGTGACATAAGAGCTAGAGATACACTAGAGAGCTGGAGTGACAGAAGAGCTAGAGATACACTAGAGAGCTGGAGAGACACAAGAGCTAGAGATACACTAGAGAGCTGGAGAGACACAAGAGCTAGAGATATACTAGGGAGCTGGAGGGACACAAGAGCTAGAGATACACTAGAGAGCTGGAGTGACAGAAGAGCTAGAGATACACTAGAGAGCTGGAGAGACACAACAGCTAGAGATACACTAGAGAGCTGGAGTGACAGAAAAACTAGAGATACACTAGAGAGCTGGAGAGACACAAGAGCTAGAGATACACTAGAGAGCTGGAGAGACACAAGAGCTAGAGATACACTAGAGAGCAGGAGAGACACAAGAGCTAGAGATACACTAGAGAGCTGGAGAGACACAAGAGCTAGAGATACACTAGAGAGCTGGAGTGACACAAGAGCTAGAGATACACTAGGGAGCTGGAGAGACACCAGAGCTAGAGATACACTAGAGAGCTGGAGAGACACAAGAGCTAGAGATACACTAGAGAGCTGGAGAGACACAAGAGCTAGAGATACACTAGAGAGCTGGAGAGACACAAGAGCTAGAGATACACTAAAGAGCTGGAGTTACAGAAGAGCTAGAGATACACTAGAGAGCTGGAGTGACAGAAGAGCTAGAGATACACTAGAGAGCTGGAGTGACAGAAGAGCTAGATATACACTAGAGAGCTGGAGTGACACAAGAGCTAGAGATACACTAGAGAGCTGGAGAGACACAAAAGCTAGAGATACACTAGAGAGCTGGAGAGACACAAGAGCTAGAGATACACTAGGAAGCTGGAGTGACAGAAGAGCAAGAGATACATTAGAGAGCTGGAGTGACACAAGAGCTAGAGATACACTAGAGAGCTGGAGTGACACAAGAGCTAGAGATACACTAGGAAGCTGGAGAGACACAAGAGCTAGAGATACACTAGAGAGCTGGAGAGACACAAGAGCTAGAGATACAATAGAGAGCTGGAGTGACACAAGAGCTAGAGATACACCAGAGAGCTGGAGTGACAGAAGAGCTAGAGATACACTAGAGAGCAGGAGAGACACAAGAGCTAGAGATACACTAGAGAGCTGGAGAGACACAAGAGCTAGAGATACACTAGAGAGCTGGAGAGACACAAGAGCTAGAGATACACTAGAGAGCTGGAGTTACAGAAGAGCTAGAGATACACTAGAGAGCTGGAGAGACACAAGAGCTAGAGATACACTAGAGAGCTGGAGTTACAGAAGAGCTAGAGATACACTAGGGAGCTGGAGATACACTAGAGAGCTGGAGAGACACAAGAGCTAGAGATACACTAGAGAGCTGGAGTGACAGAAGAGCTAGAGATACACTAGAGAGCTGGAGAGACACAAGAGCTAGAGATACACTAGAGAGCTGGAGAGACACAAGAGCTAGAGATACACTAGAGAGCTGGAGAGACACAAGAGCTAGAGATACACTAGAGAGCTGGAGAGACACAAGAGCTAGAGATACACTAGGGAGCTGGAGAGACACAAGAGCTAGAGATACACTAGAGAGCTGGAGTGACAGAAGAGCTAGAGATACACTAGAGAGCTGGAGAGACACAAGAGCTAGAGATACACTAGAGAGCTGGAGAGACACAAGAGCTAGAGATACACTAGAGAGCTGGAGAGACACAAGAGCTAGAGATACACTAGGAAGCTGGAGTGACAGAAGAGCTAGAGATACACTAGAGAGCTGGAGAGACACAAGAGCTAGAGATACACTAGAGAGCTGGAGAGACACAAGAGCTAGAGATACACTAGAGAGCTGGAGAGACACAAGAGCTAGAGATACACTAAAGAGCTGGAGTTACAGAAGAGCTAGAGATACACTAGAGAGCTGGAGTGACAGAAGAGCTAGAGATACACTAGAGAGCTGGAGTGACAGAAGAGCTAGATATACACTAGAGAGCTGGAGAGACACAAGAGCTAGAGATACACTAGAGAGCTGGAGAGATACAAGAGCTAGAGATACACTAGAGAGCTTGAGTTACAGAATAGCTAGAGATACACTAGGGAGCTGAAGATACACTAGAGAGCTGGAGAGACACAAGAGCTAGAGATACACTAGAGAGCTGGAGTGACAGAAGAGCTAGAGATACACTAGAGAGCTGGAGCGACACAAGAGCTAGAGATACACTAGAGAGCTGGAGAGACACAAGAGCTAGAGATACACTAGAGAGCTGGAGAGACACAAGAGCTAGAGATACACTAGGGAGCTGGAGAGACACAAGAGCTAGAGATACACTAGAGAGCTGGAGAGACAGAAGAGCTAGAGATACACTAGAGAGCTGGAGTTACAGAAGAGCTAGAGATACACTAGAGAGCTGGAGAGACAAAAGAGCTAGATATACACTAGAGAGCTGGAGAGACGCAAGAGCTAGAGATACACTAGAGAGCTGGAGTTACAGAAGAGCTAGAGATACAATAGGGAGCTGGAGAGACACAATAGCTAGAGATACACTAGAGAGCTGGAGAGACACAAGAGCTAGAGATACACTAGAGAGCTGGAGTGACAGAAGAACTAGAGATACACTAGAGAGCTGGAGAGACACAAGAGCTAGAGATACACTAGGGAGCTGGAGAGACACAAGAGCTAGAGATACACTAGAGAGCTGGAGAGACACAAGAGCTAGAGATACACTAGAGAGCTGGAGAGACACAAGAGCTAGAGATACACTAGAGAGCTGGAGAGACACAAGAGCTAGAGATACACTAGAGAGCTGGAGAGACACAAGAGCTAGAGATACACTAGAGAGCTGGAGGGACAGAAGAGCTAGAGATACACTAGAGAGCTGGAGTGACAGAAGAGGTATAGATACACTAGAGAGCTGGAGAGACACAAGAGCTAGAGATACACTAGAGAGCTGGAGAGACACAAGAGCTAGAGATACACTAGAGAGCTGGAGTGACAGAAGAGCTAGAGATACACTAGAGAGCTGGAGAGACACAAGAGTTAGAGATACACTAGAGAGCTGGAGAGACACAAGAGCTAGAGATACACTAGAGAGCTGGAGAGACACAAGAGCTAGAGATACACTAGAGAGCTGGAGAGACACAAGAGCTAGAGATACACTAGAGAGCTGGAGAGACACAAGAGCTAGAGATACACTAGAGAGCTGGAGTGACAGAAGAGCTAGAGATACACTAGAGAGCTGGAGTGACAGAAGAGCTAGAGATACACTAGAGAGCTAGAGATACACTAGAGAGCTGGAGAGACACAAGAGCTAGAGATACACTAGGAAGCTGGAGTAACAGAAGAGCTAGAGATACACTAGAGAGCTGGAGTGACAGAAGAGCTAGAGATACACTAGAGAGCTGGAGAGACACAAGAGCTAGAGATACATTAGAGAGCTGTAGTGACACAAGAGCTAGAGATACACTAGGAAGCTGGAGAGACAAAAGAGCTAGAGATACTCTAGAGAGCTGGAGAGACACAAGAGCTAGAGATAAACTAGAGAGCTGGAGTGACATAAGAGCTAGAGATACACTAGAGAGCTGGAGTGACAGAAGAGCTAGAGATACACTAGAGAGCTGGAGAGACACAAGAGCTAGAGATACACTAGAGAGCTGGAGAGACACAAGAGCTAGAGATACACTAGGGAGCTGGAGGGACACAAGAGCTAGAGATACACTAGAGAGCTGGAGTGACAGAAGAGCTAGAGATACACTAGAGAGCTGGAGAGACACAACAGCTAGAGATACACTAGAGAGCTGGAGTGACAGAAAAACTAGAGATACACTAGAGAGCTGGAGAGACACAAGAGCTAGAGATACACTAGAGAGCTGGAGAGACACAAGAGCTAGAGATACACTAGAGAGCTGGAGAGACACAAGAGCTAGAGATACACTAGAGAGATGGAGAGACACAGAGCTAGAGATACACTAGAGAGCTGGAGAGACACAAGAGCTAGAGATACACTAGAGAGCTGGAGTGACACAAGAGCTAGAGATACACTAGGGAGCTGGAGAGACACAAGAGCTAGAGATACACTAGAGAGCTGGAGAGACACAAGAGCTAGAGATACACTAGAGAGCTGGAGTGACAGAAGAGCTAGAGATACACTAGAGAGCTGGAGTGACAGAAGAGCTAGAGATACACTAGAGAGCTAGAGATACACTAGAGAGCTGGAGAGACACAAGAGCTAGAGATACACTAGGAAGCTGGAGTAACAGAAGAGCTAGAGATACACTAGGAAGCTGGAGTAACAGAAGAGCTAGAGATACACTAGAGAGCTGGAGTGACAGAAGAGCTAGAGATACACTAGAGAGCTGGAGAGACACAAGAGCTAGAGATACACTAGAGAGCTGTAGTGACACAAGAGCTAGAGATACACTAGGAAGCTGGAGAGACAAAAGAGCTAGAGATACTCTAGAGAGCTGGAGAGACACAAGAGCTAGAGATAAACTAGAGAGCTGGAGTGACATAAGAGCTAGAGATACACTAGAGAGCTGGAGTGACAGAAGAGCTAGAGATACACTAGAGAGCTGGAGATACACAAGAGCTAGAGATACACTAGAGAGCTGGAGAGACACAAGAGCTAGAGATACACTAGGGAGCTGGAGGGACACAAGAGCTAGAGATACACTAGAGAGCTGGAGTGACAGAAGAGCTAGAGATACACTAGAGAGCTGGAGAGACACAACAGCTAGAGATACACTAGAGAGCTGGAGTGACAGAAAAACTAGAGATACACTAGAGAGCTGGAGAGACACAAGAGCTAGAGATACACTAGAGAGCTGGAGAGACACAAGAGCTAGAGATACACTAGAGAGCTGGAGAGACACAAGAGCTAGAGATACACTAGAGAGCAGGAGAGACACAAGAGCTAGAGATACACTAGAGAGCTGGAGAGACACAAGAGCTAGAGATACACTAGAGAGCTGGAGTGACACAAGAGCTAGAGATACACTAGGGAGCTGGAGAGACACAAGAGCTAGAGATACACTAGAGAGCTGGAGAGACACAAGAGCTAGAGATACACTAGAGAGCTGGAGAGACACAAGAGCTAGAGATACACTAGAGAGCTGGAGAGACACAAGAGCTAGAGATACACTAGAGAGCTGGAGTGACAGAAGAGCTAGAGATACACTAGAGAGCTGGAGCGACACATGAGCTAGAGATACACTAGAGAGCTGGAGAGACACAAGAGCTAGAGATACACTAGAGAGCTGGAGAGACACAAGAGCTAGAGATACACTAGAGAGCTGGAGAGACACAAGAGCTAGAGATACACTAGAGAGCTGGAGAGACACAAGAGCTAGAGATACACTAGAGAGCTGGAGAGACACAAGAGCTAGAGATACACTAGAGAGCTGGAGAGACACAAGAGCTAGAGATACACTAGAGAGCTGGAGAGACACAAGAGCTAGAGATACACTAGAGAGCTGGAGAGACACAAGAGCTAGAGATACACTAGGGAGCTGGAGAGACACAAGAGCTAGAGATACACTAGAGAGCTGGAGAGACAGAAGAGCTAGAGATACACTAGAGAGCTGGAGTTACAGAAGAGCTAGAGATACACTAGAGAGCTGGAGAGACAAAAGAGCTAGATATACACTAGAGAGCTGGAGAGACACAAGAGCTAGAGATACACTAGAGAGCTGGAGTTACAGAAGAGCTAGAGATACAATAGGGAGCTGGAGAGACACAAGAGCTAGAGATACACTAGAGAGCTGGAGAGACACAAGAGCTAGAGATACACTAGAGAGCTGGAGTGACAGAAGAACTAGAGATACACTAGAGAGCTGGAGAGACAGAAGAGCTAGAGATACACTAGAGAGCTGGAGTTACAGAAGAGCTAGAGATACACTAGAGAGCTGGAGAGACAAAAGAGCTAGATATACACTAGAGAGCTGGAGAGACACAAGAGCTAGAGATACACTAGAGAGCTGGAGTTACAGAAGAGCTAGAGATACAATAGGGAGCTGGAGAGACACAAGAGCTAGAGATACACTAGAGAGCTGGAGAGACACAAGAGCTAGAGATACACTAGAGAGCTGGAGTGACAGAAGAACTAGAGATACACTAGAGAGCTGGAGAGACACAAGAGGTAGAGATACACTAGGGAGCTGGAGAGACACAAGAGCTAGAGATACACTAGAGAGCTGGAGAGACACAAGAGCTAGAGATACACTAGAGAGCTGGAGAGACACAAGAGCTAGAGATACACTAGAGAGCTGGAGAGACACAAGAGCTAGAGATACACTAGAGAGCTGGAGAGACACAGAGCTAGAGATACACTAGAGAGCTGGAGAGACACAAGAGCTAGAGATACACCAGAGAGCTGTAGTGACACAAGAGCTAGAGATACACTAGGGAGCTGGAGAGACACAAGAGCTAGAGATACACTAGAGAGCTGGAGAGACACAAGAGCTAGAGATACACTAGAGAGCTGGAGTGACAGAAGAGCTAGAGATACACTAGAGAGCTGGAGAGACACAAGAGCTAGAGATACACTAGAGAGCTGGAGTGACAGAAGAGCTAGAGATACACTAGAGAGCTGGAGCGACACATGAGCTAGAGATACACTAGAGAGCTGGAGAGACACAAGAGCTAGAGATACACTAGAGAGCTGGAGAGACACAGAGCTAGAGATACACTAGAGAGCTGGAGAGACACAAGAGCTAGAGATACACCAGAGAGCTGTAGTGACACAAGAGCTAGAGATACACTAGGGAGCTGGAGAGACACAAGAGCTAGAGATACACTAGAGAGCTGGAGAGACACAAGAGCTAGAGATACACTAGAGAGCTGGAGAGACACAAGAGCTAGAGATACACTAGAGAGCTGGAGAGACACAAGAGCTAGAGATACACTAGAGAGCTGGAGAGACACAAGAGCTAGAGATACACTAGAGAGCTGGAGAGACACAGAGCTAGAGATACACTAGAGATCTGGAGAGACACAAGAGCTAGAGATACACCAGAGAGCTGTAGTGACACAAGAGCTAGAGATACACTAGGGAGCTGGAGAGACACAAGAGCTAGAGATACACTAGAGAGCTGGAGAGACACAAGAGCTAGAGATACACTAGAGAGCTGGAGTGACAGAAGAGCTAGAGATACACTAGAGAGCTGGAGAGACACAAGAGCTAGAGATACACTAGAGAGCTGGAGTGACAGAAGAGCTAGAGATACACTAGAGAGCTGGAGCGACACATGAGCTAGAGATACACTAGAGAGCTGGAGAGACACAAGAGCTAGAGATACACTAGAGAGCTGGAGAGACACAGAGCTAGAGATACACTAGAGAGCTGGAGAGACACAAGAGCTAGAGATACACCAGAGAGCTGTAGTGACACAAGAGCTAGAGATACACTAGGGAGCTGGAGAGACACAAGAGCTAGAGATACACTAGAGAGCTGGAGAGACACAAGAGCTAGAAATACACTAGAGAGCTGGAGAGACACAAGAGCTAGAGATACACTAGAGAGCTGGAGAGACACAAGAGCTAGAGATACACTAGAGAGCTGGAGTGACAGAAGAGCTAGAGATACACTAGAGAGCTGGAGCGACACATGAGCTAGAGATACACTAGAGAGCTGGAGAGACACAAGAGCTAGAGATACACTAGAGAGCTGGAGAGACACAAGAGCTAGAGATACACTAGAGAGCTGGAGAGACACAAGAGCTAGAGATACACTAGAGAGCTGGAGAGACACAAGAGCTAGAGATACACTAGAGAGCTGGAGAGACACAAGAGCTAGAGATACACTAGAGAGCTGGAGAGACACAAGAGCTAGAGATACACTAGGGAGCTGGAGAGACACAAGAGCTAGAGATACACTAGAGAGCTGGAGAGACAGAAGAGCTAGAGATACACTAGAGAGCTGGAGTTACAGAAGAGCTAGAGATACACTAGAGAGCTGGAGAGACAAAAGAGCTAGATATACACTAGAGAGCTGGAGAGACACAAGAGCTAGAGATACACTAGAGAGCTGGAGTTACAGAAGAGCTAGAGATACAATAAGGAGCTGGAGAGACACAAGAGCTAGAGATACACTAGAGAGCTGGAGAGACACAAGAGCTAGAGATACACTAGAGAGCTGGAGTGACAGAAGAACTAGAGATACACTAGAGAGCTGGAGAGACAGAAGAGCTAGAGATACACTAGAGAGCTGGAGTTACAGAAGAGCTAGAGATACACTAGAGAGCTGGAGAGACAAAAGAGCTAGATATACACTAGAGAGCTGGAGAGACACAAGAGCTAGAGATACACTAGAGAGCTGGAGTTACAGAAGAGCTAGAGATACAATAGGGAGCTGGAGAGACACAAGAGCTAGAGATACACTAGAGAGCTGGAGAGACACAAGAGCTAGAGATACACTAGAGAGCTGGAGTGACAGAAGAACTAGAGATACACTAGAGAGCTGGAGAGACACAAGAGGTAGAGATACACTAGGGAGCTGGAGAGACACAAGAGCTAGAGATACACTAGAGAGCTGGAGAGACACAAGAGCTAGAGATACACTAGAGAGCTGGAGAGACACAAGAGCTAGAGATACACTAGAGAGCTGGAGAGACACAAGAGCTAGAGATACACTAGAGAGCTGGAGAGACACAAGAGCTAGAGATACACTAGAGAGCTGGAGAGACACAGAGCTAGAGATACACTAGAGAGCTGGAGAGACACAAGAGCTAGAGATACACCAGAGAGCTGTAGTGACACAAGAGCTAGAGATACACTAGGGAGCTGGAGAGACACAAGAGCTAGAGATACACTAGAGAGCTGGAGAGACACAAGAGCTAGAGATACACTAGAGAGCTGGAGTGACAGAAGAGCTAGAGATACACTAGGGAGCTGGAGGGACAGAAGAGCTAGAGATACACTAGAGAGCTGGAGTGACAGAAGAGCTAGAGATACACTAGAGAGCTGGAGAGACACAAGAGCTAGAGATACACTAGAGAGCTGGAGAGACACAAGAGCTAGAGATACACTAGAGAGCTGGAGTGACAGAAGAGCTAGAGATACACTAGAGAGCTGGAGAGACACAAGAGTTAGAGATACACTAGAGAGCTGGAGAGACACAAGAGCTAGAGATACACTAGAGAGCTGGAGAGACACAAGAGCTAGAGATACACTAGAGAGATGGAGAGACACAGAGCTAGAGATACACTAGAGAGCTGGAGAGACACAAGAGCTAGAGATACACTAGAGAGCTGGAGTGACACAAGAGCTAGAGATACACTAGGGAGCTGGAGAGACACAAGAGCTAGAGATACACTAGAGAGCTGGAGAGACACAAGAGCTAGAGATACACTAGAGAGCTGGAGTGACAGAAGAGCTAGAGATACACTAGAGAGCTGGAGTGACAGAAGAGCTAGAGATACACTAGAGAGCTGGAGAGACACAAGAGCTAGAGATACACTAGAGAGCTGGAGAGACACAAGAGCTAGAGATACACTAGGAAGCTGGAGTAACAGAAGAGCTAGAGATACACTAGAGAGCTGGAGTGACAGAAGAGCTAGAGATACACTAGAGAGTTGGAGAGACACAAGAGCTAGAGATACACTAGAGAGCTGTAGTGACACAAGAGCTAGAGATACACTAGGAAGCTGGAGAGACAAAAGAGCTAGAGATACTCTAGAGAGCTGGAGAGACACAAGAGCTAGAGATAAACTAGAGAGCTGGAGTGACATAAGAGCTAGAGATACACTAGAGAGCTGGAGTGACAGAAGAGCTAGAGATACACTAGAGAGCTGGAGAGACACAAGAGCTAGAGATACACTAGAGAGCTGGAGAGACACAAGAGCTAGAGATATACTAGGGAGCTGGAGGGACACAAGAGCTAGAGATACACTAGAGAGCTGGAGTGACAGAAGAGCTAGAGATACACTAGAGAGCTGGAGAGACACAACAGCTAGAGATACACTAGAGAGCTGGAGAGACACAAGAGCTAGAGATACACTAGAGAGCTGGAGAGACACAAGAGCTAGAGATACACTAGAGAGCAGGAGAGACACAAGAGCTAGAGATACACTAGAGAGCTGGAGAGACACAAGAGCTAGAGATACACTAGAGAGCTGGAGTGACACAAGAGCTAGAGATACACTAGGGAGCTGGAGAGACACCAGAGCTAGAGATACACTAGAGAGCTGGAGAGACACAAGAGCTAGAGATACACTAGAGAGCTGGAGAGACACAAGAGCTAGAGATACACTAGAGAGCTGGAGAGACACAAGAGCTAGAGATACACTAAAGAGCTGGAGTTACAGAAGAGCTAGAGATACACTAGAGAGCTGGAGTGACAGAAGAGCTAGAGATACACTAGAGAGCTGGAGTGACAGAAGAGCTAGATATACACTAGAGAGCTGGAGTGACACAAGAGCTAGAGATACACTAGAGAGCTGGAGAGACACAAAAGCTAGAGATACACTAGAGAGCTGGAGAGACACAAGAGCTAGAGATACACTAGGAAGCTGGAGTGACAGAAGAGCAAGAGATACATTAGAGAGCTGGAGTGACACAAGAGCTAGAGATACACTAGAGAGCTGGAGTGACACAAGAGCTAGAGATACACTAGGAAGCTGGAGAGACACAAGAGCTAGAGATACACTAGAGAGCTGGAGAGACACAAGAGCTAGAGATACAATAGAGAGCTGGAGTGACACAAGAGCTAGAGATACACCAGAGAGCTGGAGTGACAGAAGAGCTAGAGATACACTAGAGAGCAGGAGAGACACAAGAGCTAGAGATACACTAGAGAGCTGGAGAGACACAAGAGCTAGAGATACACTAGAGAGCTGGAGAGACACAAGAGCTAGAGATACACTAGAGAGCTTGAGTGACAGAAGAGCTAGAGATACACTAGGGAGCTGGAGAGACACAAGAGCTAGAGATACACTAGAGAGCTGGAGTGACAGAAGAGCTAGAGATACACTAGAGAGCTGGAGCGACACAGGAGCTAGAAATACACTAGGGAGCTGGAGAGACACAAGAGCTAGAGATACACTAGAGAGCTGGAGTTACAGAAGAGCTAGAGATACACTAGAGAGCTGGAGTTACAGAAGAGCTAGAGATACACTAGAGAGCTGGAGTGACAGAAGAGCTAGAGATACACTAGAGAGCTGGAGCGACACAAGAGCTAGAGATACACTAGAGAGCTGGAGAGACACAAGAGCTAGAGATACACTAGAGAGCTGGAGAGACACAAGAGCTAGAGATACACTAGAGAGCTGGAGAGACACAAGAGCTAGAGATACACTAGAGAGCTGGAGAGACACAAGAGCTAGAGATACACTAGGGAGCTGGAGAGACACAAGATCTAGAGATACACTAGAGAGCTGGAGAGACACAAGAGCTAGAGATACACTAGAGAGCTGGAGAGACACAAGAGCTAGAGATACACTAAAGAGCTGGAGTTACAGAAGAGCTAGAGATACACTAGAGAGCTGGAGTGACAGAAGAGCTAGAGATACACTAGAGAGCTGGAGTGACAGAAGAGCTAGATATACACTAGAGAGCTGGAGAGACACAAGAGCTAGAGATACACTAGAGAGCTGGAGAGATACAAGAGCTAGAGATACACTAGAGAGCTTGAGTTACAGAATAGCTAGAGATACACTAGGGAGCTGAAGATACACTAGAGAGCTGGAGAGACACAAGAGCTAGAGATACACTAGAGAGCTGGAGTGACAGAAGAGCTAGAGATACACTAGAGAGCTGGAGCGACACAAGAGCTAGAGATACACTAGAGAGCTGGAGAGACACAAGAGCTAGAGATACACTAGAGAGCTGGAGAGACACAAGAGCTAGAGATACACTAGGGAGCTGGAGAGACACAAGAGCTAGAGATACACTAGAGAGCTGGAGAGACAGAAGAGCTAGAGATACACTAGAGAGCTGGAGTTACAGAAGAGCTAGAGATACACTAGAGAGCTGGAGAGACAAAAGAGCTAGATATACACTAGAGAGCTGGAGAGACGCAAGAGCTAGAGATACACTAGAGAGCTGGAGTTACAGAAGAGCTAGAGATACAATAGGGAGCTGGAGAGACACAATAGCTAGAGATACACTAGAGAGCTGGAGAGACACAAGAGCTAGAGATACACTAGAGAGCTGGAGTGACAGAAGAACTAGAGATACACTAGAGAGCTGGAGAGACACAAGAGCTAGAGATACACTAGGGAGCTGGAGAGACACAAGAGCTAGAGATACACTAGAGAGCTGGAGAGACACAAGAGCTAGAGATACACTAGAGAGCTGGAGAGACACAAGAGCTAGAGATACACTAGAGAGCTGGAGAGACACAAGAGCTAGAGATACACTAGAGAGCTGGAGAGACACAAGAGCTAGAGATACACTAGAGAGCTGGAGAGACACAAGAGCTAGAGATACACTAGAGAGCTGGAGGGACAGAAGAGCTAGAGATACACTAGAGAGCTGGAGTGACAGAAGAGGTATAGATACACTAGAGAGCTGGAGAGACACAAGAGCTAGAGATACACTAGAGAGCTGGAGAGACACAAGAGCTAGAGATACACTAGAGAGCTGGAGTGACAGAAGAGCTAGAGATACACTAGAGAGCTGGAGAGACACAAGAGTTAGAGATACACTAGAGAGCTGGAGGGACACAAGAGCTAGAGATACACTAGAGAGCTGGAGTGACAGAAGAGCTAGAGATACACTAGAGAGCTGGAGAGACACAACAGCTAGAGATACACTAGAGAGCTGGAGTGACAGAAAAACTAGAGATACACTAGAGAGCTGGAGAGACACAAGAGCTAGAGATACACTAGAGAGCTGGAGAGACACAAGAGCTAGAGATACACTAGAGAGCTGGAGAGACACAAGAGCTAGAGATACACTAGAGAGATGGAGAGACACAGAGCTAGAGATACACTAGAGAGCTGGAGAGACACAAGAGCTAGAGATACACTAGAGAGCTGGAGTGACACAAGAGCTAGAGATACACTAGGGAGCTGGAGAGACACAAGAGCTAGAGATACACTAGAGAGCTGGAGAGACACAAGAGCTAGAGATACACTAGAGAGCTGGAGTGACAGAAGAGCTAGAGATACACTAGAGAGCTGGAGTGACAGAAGAGCTAGAGATACACTAGAGAGCTAGAGATACACTAGAGAGCTGGAGAGACACAAGAGCTAGAGATACACTAGGAAGCTGGAGTAACAGAAGAGCTAGAGATACACTAGGAAGCTGGAGTAACAGAAGAGCTAGAGATACACTAGAGAGCTGGAGTGACAGAAGAGCTAGAGATACACTAGAGAGCTGGAGAGACACAAGAGCTAGAGATACACTAGAGAGCTGTAGTGACACAAGAGCTAGAGATACACTAGGAAGCTGGAGAGACAAAAGAGCTAGAGATACTCTAGAGAGCTGGAGAGACACAAGAGCTAGAGATAAACTAGAGAGCTGGAGTGACATAAGAGCTAGAGATACACTAGAGAGCTGGAGTGACAGAAGAGCTAGAGATACACTAGAGAGCTGGAGATACACAAGAGCTAGAGATACACTAGAGAGCTGGAGAGACACAAGAGCTAGAGATACACTAGGGAGCTGGAGGGACACAAGAGCTAGAGATACACTAGAGAGCTGGAGTGACAGAAGAGCTAGAGATACACTAGAGAGCTGGAGAGACACAACAGCTAGAGATACACTAGAGAGCTGGAGTGACAGAAAAACTAGAGATACACTAGAGAGCTGGAGAGACACAAGAGCTAGAGATACACTAGAGAGCTGGAGAGACACAAGAGCTAGAGATACACTAGAGAGCTGGAGAGACACAAGAGCTAGAGATACACTAGAGAGCTGGAGAGACACAAGAGCTAGAGATACACTAGAGAGCTGGAGTGACAGAAGAGCTAGAGATACACTAGAGAGCTGGAGCGACACATGAGCTAGAGATACACTAGAGAGCTGGAGAGACACAAGAGCTAGAGATACACTAGAGAGCTGGAGAGACACAAGAGCTAGAGATACACTAGAGAGCTGGAGTGACAGAAGAGCTAGAGATACACTAGAGAGCTGGAGTGACAGAAGAGCTAGAGATACACTAGAGAGCTAGAGATACACTAGAGAGCTGGAGAGACACAAGAGCTAGAGATACACTAGGAAGCTGGAGTAACAGAAGAGCTAGAGATACACTAGGAAGCTGGAGTAACAGAAGAGCTAGAGATACACTAGAGAGCTGGAGTGACAGAAGAGCTAGAGATACACTAGAGAGCTGGAGAGACACAAGAGCTAGAGATACACTAGAGAGCTGTAGTGACACAAGAGCTAGAGATACACTAGAGAGCTGGAGATACACAAGAGCTAGAGATACACTAGAGAGCTGGAGAGACACAAGAGCTAGAGATACACTAGGGAGCTGGAGGGACACAAGAGCTAGAGATACACTAGAGAGCTGGAGTGACAGAAGAGCTAGAGATACACTAGAGAGCTGGAGAGACACAACAGCTAGAGATACACTAGAGAGCTGGAGTGACACAAGAGCTAGAGATACACTAGGGAGCTGGAGAGACACAAGAGCTAGAGATACACTAGAGAGCTGGAGAGACACAAGAGCTAGAGATACACTAGAGAGCTGGAGAGACACAAGAGCTAGAGATACACTAGAGAGCTGGAGAGACACAAGAGCTAGAGATACACTAGAGAGCTGGAGTGACAGAAGAGCTAGAGATACACTAGAGAGCTGGAGCGACACATGAGCTAGAGATACACTAGAGAGCTGGAGAGACACAAGAGCTAGAGATACACTAGAGAGCTGGAGAGACACAAGAGCTAGAGATACACTAGAGAGCTGGAGAGACACAAGAGCTAGAGATACACTAGAGAGCTGGAGAGACACAAGAGCTAGAGATACACTAGAGAGCTGGAGAGACACAAGAGCTAGAGATACACTAGAGAGCTGGAGAGACACAAGAGCTAGAGATACACTAGAGAGCTGGAGAGACACAAGAGCTAGAGATACACTAGAGAGCTGGAGAGACACAAGAGCTAGAGATACACTAGGGAGCTGGAGAGACACAAGAGCTAGAGATACACTAGAGAGCTGGAGAGACAGAAGAGCTAGAGATACACTAGAGAGCTGGAGTTACAGAAGAGCTAGAGATACACTAGAGAGCTGGAGAGACAAAAGAGCTAGATATACACTAGAGAGCTGGAGAGACACAAGAGCTAGAGATACACTAGAGAGCTGGAGTTACAGAAGAGCTAGAGATACAATAGGGAGCTGGAGAGACACAAGAGCTAGAGATACACTAGAGAGCTGGAGAGACACAAGAGCTAGAGATACACTAGAGAGCTGGAGTGACAGAAGAACTAGAGATACACTAGAGAGCTGGAGAGACAGAAGAGCTAGAGATACACTAGAGAGCTGGAGTTACAGAAGAGCTAGAGATACACTAGAGAGCTGGAGAGACAAAAGAGCTAGATATACACTAGAGAGCTGGAGAGACACAAGAGCTAGAGATACACTAGAGAGCTGGAGTTACAGAAGAGCTAGAGATACAATAGGGAGCTGGAGAGACACAAGAGCTAGAGATACACTAGAGAGCTGGAGAGACACAAGAGCTAGAGATACACTAGAGAGCTGGAGTGACAGAAGAACTAGAGATACACTAGAGAGCTGGAGAGACACAAGAGGTAGAGATACACTAGGGAGCTGGAGAGACACAAGAGCTAGAGATACACTAGAGAGCTGGAGAGACACAAGAGCTAGAGATACACTAGAGAGCTGGAGAGACACAAGAGCTAGAGATACACTAGAGAGCTGGAGAGACACAAGAGCTAGAGATACACTAGAGAGCTGGAGAGACACAAGAGCTAGAGATACACTAGAGAGCTGGAGAGACACAGAGCTAGAGATACACTAGAGAGCTGGAGAGACACAAGAGCTAGAGATACACCAGAGAGCTGTAGTGACACAAGAGCTAGAGATACACTAGGGAGCTGGAGAGACACAAGAGCTAGAGATACACTAGAGAGCTGGAGAGACACAAGAGCTAGAGATACACTAGAGAGCTGGAGTGACAGAAGAGCTAGAGATACACTAGAGAGCTGGAGAGACACAAGAGCTAGAGATACACTAGAGAGCTGGAGTGACAGAAGAGCTAGAGATACACTAGAGAGCTGGAGCGACACATGAGCTAGAGATACACTAGAGAGCTGGAGAGACACAAGAGCTAGAGATACACTAGAGAGCTGGAGAGACACAGAGCTAGAGATACACTAGAGAGCTGGAGAGACACAAGAGCTAGAGATACACCAGAGAGCTGTAGTGACACAAGAGCTAGAGATACACTAGGGAGCTGGAGAGACACAAGAGCTAGAGATACACTAGAGAGCTGGAGAGACACAAGAGCTAGAGATACACTAGAGAGCTGGAGAGACACAAGAGCTAGAGATACACTAGAGAGCTGGAGAGACACAAGAGCTAGAGATACACTAGAGAGCTGGAGAGACACAAGAGCTAGAGATACACTAGAGAGCTGGAGAGACACAGAGCTAGAGATACACTAGAGAGCTGGAGAGACACAAGAGCTAGAGATACACCAGAGAGCTGTAGTGACACAAGAGCTAGAGATACACTAGGGAGCTGGAGAGACACAAGAGCTAGAGATACACTAGAGAGCTGGAGAGACACAAGAGCTAGAGATACACTAGAGAGCTGGAGTGACAGAAGAGCTAGAGATACACTAGAGAGCTGGAGAGACACAAGAGCTAGAGATACACTAGAGAGCTGGAGTGACAGAAGAGCTAGAGATACACTAGAGAGCTGGAGCGACACATGAGCTAGAGATACACTAGAGAGCTGGAGAGACACAAGAGCTAGAGATACACTAGAGAGCTGGAGAGACACAGAGCTAGAGATACACTAGAGAGCTGGAGAGACACAAGAGCTAGAGATACACCAGAGAGCTGTAGTGACACAAGAGCTAGAGATACACTAGGGAGCTGGAGAGACACAAGAGCTAGAGATACACTAGAGAGCTGGAGAGACACAAGAGCTAGAGATACACTAGAGAGCTGGAGTTACAGAAGAGCTAGAGATACACTAGAGAGCTGGAGAGACAAAAGAGCTAGATATACACTAGAGAGCTGGAGAGACACAAGAGCTAGAGATACACTAGAGAGCTGGAGTTACAGAAGAGCTAGAGATACAATAAGGAGCTGGAGAGACACAAGAGCTAGAGATACACTAGAGAGCTGGAGAGACACAAGAGCTAGAGATACACTAGAGAGCTGGAGTGACAGAAGAACTAGAGATACACTAGAGAGCTGGAGAGACAGAAGAGCTAGAGATACACTAGAGAGCTGGAGTTACAGAAGAGCTAGAGATACACTAGAGAGCTGGAGAGACAAAAGAGCTAGATATACACTAGAGAGCTGGAGAGACACAAGAGCTAGAGATACACTAGAGAGCTGGAGTTACAGAAGAGCTAGAGATACAATAGGGAGCTGGAGAGACACAAGAGCTAGAGATACACTAGAGAGCTGGAGAGACACAAGAGCTAGAGATACACTAGAGAGCTGGAGTGACAGAAGAACTAGAGATACACTAGAGAGCTGGAGAGACACAAGAGGTAGAGATACACTAGGGAGCTGGAGAGACACAAGAGCTAGAGATACACTAGAGAGCTGGAGAGACACAAGAGCTAGAGATACACTAGAGAGCTGGAGAGACACAAGAGCTAGAGATACACTAGAGAGCTGGAGAGACACAAGAGCTAGAGATACACTAGAGAGCTGGAGAGACACAAGAGCTAGAGATACACTAGAGAGCTGGAGAGACACAGAGCTAGAGATACACTAGAGAGCTGGAGAGACACAAGAGCTAGAGATACACCAGAGAGCTGTAGTGACACAAGAGCTAGAGATACACTAGGGAGCTGGAGAGACACAAGAGCTAGAGATACACTAGAGAGCTGGAGAGACACAAGAGCTAGAGATACACTAGAGAGCTGGAGTGACAGAAGAGCTAGAGATACACTAGGGAGCTGGAGGGACAGAAGAGCTAGAGATACACTAGAGAGCTGGAGTGACAGAAGAGCTAGAGATACACTAGAGAGCTGGAGAGACACAAGAGCTAGAGATACACTAGAGAGCTGGAGAGACACAAGAGCTAGAGATACACTAGAGAGCTGGAGTGACAGAAGAGCTAGAGATACACTAGAGAGCTGGAGAGACACAAGAGTTAGAGATACACTAGAGAGCTGGAGAGACACAAGAGCTAGAGATACACTAGAGAGCTGGAGAGACACAAGAGCTAGAGATACACTAGAGAGATGGAGAGACACAGAGCTAGAGATACACTAGAGAGCTGGAGAGACACAAGAGCTAGAGATACACTAGAGAGCTGGAGT
Source organism: Pseudophryne corroboree (assembly GCF_028390025.1). Lineage (NCBI taxonomy): Eukaryota > Metazoa > Chordata > Amphibia > Anura > Myobatrachidae > Pseudophryne > Pseudophryne corroboree. Next base: position 65,115 of record NW_026968407.1, read on the forward strand.
GACACAAGAGCTAGAGATACACTAGGGAGCTGGAGAGACACAAGAGCTAGAGATACACTAGAGAGCTGGAGAGACACAAGAGCTAGAGATACACTAGAGAGCTGGAGTGACAGAAGAGCTAGAGATACACTAGAGAGCTGGAGTGACAGAAGAGCTAGAGATACACTAGAGAGCTGGAGAGACACAAGAGCTAGATATACACTAGAGAGCTGGAGAGACACAAGAGCTAGAGATACACTAGGAAGCTGGAGTAACAGAAGAGCTAGAGATACACTAGAGAGCTGGAGTGACAGAAGAGCTAGAGATACACTAGAGAGCTGGAGAGACACAAGAGCTAGAGATACACTAGAGAGCTGTAGTGACACAAGAGCTAGAGATACACTAGGAAGCTGGAGAGACAAAAGAGCTAGAGATACTCTAGAGAGCTGGAGAGACACAAGAGCTAGAGATAAACTAGAGAGCTGGAGTGACATAAGAGCTAGAGATACACTAGAGAGCTGGAGTGACAGAAGAGCTAGAGATACACTAGAGAGCTGGAGAGACACAAGAGCTAGAGATACACTAGAGAGCTGGAGAGACACAAGAGCTAGAGATATACTAGGGAGCTGGAGGGACACAAGAGCTAGAGATACACTAGAGAGCTGGAGTGACAGAAGAGCTAGAGATACACTAGAGAGCTGGAGAGACACAACAGCTAGAGATACACTAGAGAGCTGGAGTGACAGAAAAACTAGAGATACACTAGAGAGCTGGAGAGACACAAGAGCTAGAGATACACTAGAGAGCTGGAGAGACACAAGAGCTAGAGATACACTAGAGAGCTGGAGAGACACAAGAGCTAGAGATACACTAGAGAGCAGGAGAGACACAAGAGCTAGAGATACACTAGAGAGCTGGAGAGACACAAGAGCTAGAGATACACTAGAGAGCTGGAGTGACACAAGAGCTAGAGATACACTAGGGAGCTGGAGAGACACCAGAGCTAGAGATACACTAGAGAGCTGGAGAGACACAAGAGCTAGAGATACACTAGAGAGCTGGAGAGACACAAGAGCTAGAGATACACTAGAGAGCTGGAGAGACACAAGAGCTAGAGATACACTAAAGAGCTGGAGTTACAGAAGAGCTAGAGATACACTAGAGAGCTGGAGTGACAGAAGAGCTAGAGATACACTAGAGAGCTGGAGTGACAGAAGAGCTAGATATACACTAGAGAGCTGGAGTGACACAAGAGCTAGAGATACACTAGAGAGCTGGAGAGACACAAAAGCTAGAGATACACTAGAGAGCTGGAGAGACACAAGAGCTAGAGATACACTAGGAAGCTGGAGTGACAGAAGAGCAAGAGATACATTAGAGAGCTGGAGTGACACAAGAGCTAGAGATACACTAGAGAGCTGGAGTGACACAAGAGCTAGAGATACACTAGGAAGCTGGAGAGACACAAGAGCTAGAGATACACTAGAGAGCTGGAGAGACACAAGAGCTAGAGATACAATAGAGAGCTGGAGTGACACAAGAGCTAGAGATACACCAGAGAGCTGGAGTGACAGAAGAGCTAGAGATACACTAGAGAGCAGGAGAGACACAAGAGCTAGAGATACACTAGAGAGCTGGAGAGACACAAGAGCTAGAGATACACTAGAGAGCTGGAGAGACACAAGAGCTAGAGATACACTAGAGAGCTGGAGTTACAGAAGAGCTAGAGATACACTAGAGAGCTGGAGAGACACAAGAGCTAGAGATACACTAGAGAGCTGGAGTTACAGAAGAGCTAGAGATACACTAGGGAGCTGGAGATACACTAGAGAGCTGGAGAGACACAAGAGCTAGAGATACACTAGAGAGCTGGAGTGACAGAAGAGCTAGAGATACACTAGAGAGCTGGAGAGACACAAGAGCTAGAGATACACTAGAGAGCTGGAGAGACACAAGAGCTAGAGATACACTAGAGAGCTGGAGAGACACAAGAGCTAGAGATACACTAGAGAGCTGGAGAGACACAAGAGCTAGAGATACACTAGGGAGCTGGAGAGACACAAGAGCTAGAGATACACTAGAGAGCTGGAGTGACAGAAGAGCTAGAGATACACTAGAGAGCTGGAGAGACACAAGAGCTAGAGATACACTAGAGAGCTGGAGAGACACAAGAGCTAGAGATACACTAGAGAGCTGGAGAGACACAAGAGCTAGAGATACACTAGAGAGCTGGAGAGACACAAGAGCTAGAGATACACTAGAGAGATGGAGAGACACAGAGCTAGAGATACACTAGAGAGCTGGAGAGACACAAGAGCTAGAGATACACTAGAGAGCTGGAGTGACACAAGAGCTAGAGATACACTAGGGAGCTGGAGAGACACAAGAGCTAGAGATACACTAGAGAGCTGGAGAGACACAAGAGCTAGAGATACACTAGAGAGCTGGAGTGACAGAAGAGCTAGAGATACACTAGAGAGCTGGAGTGACAGAAGAGCTAGAGATACACTAGAGAGCTAGAGATACACTAGAGAGCTGGAGAGACACAAGAGCTAGAGATACACTAGGAAGCTGGAGTAACAGAAGAGCTAGAGATACACTAGGAAGCTGGAGTAACAGAAGAGCTAGAGATACACTAGAGAGCTGGAGTGACAGAAGAGCTAGAGATACACTAGAGAGCTGGAGAGACACAAGAGCTAGAGATACACTAGAGAGCTGTAGTGACACAAGAGCTAGAGATACACTAGGAAGCTGGAGAGACAAAAGAGCTAGAGATACTCTAGAGAGCTGGAGAGACACAAGAGCTAGAGATAAACTAGAGAGCTGGAGTGACATAAGAGCTAGAGATACACTAGAGAGCTGGAGTGACAGAAGAGCTAGAGATACACTAGAGAGCTGGAGATACACAAGAGCTAGAGATACACTAGAGAGCTGGAGAGACACAAGAGCTAGAGATACACTAGGGAGCTGGAGGGACACAAGAGCTAGAGATACACTAGAGAGCTGGAGTGACAGAAGAGCTAGAGATACACTAGAGAGCTGGAGAGACACAACAGCTAGAGATACACTAGAGAGCTGGAGTGACAGAAAAACTAGAGATACACTAGAGAGCTGGAGAGACACAAGAGCTAGAGATACACTAGAGAGCTGGAGAGACACAAGAGCTAGAGATACACTAGAGAGCTGGAGAGACACAAGAGCTAGAGATACACTAGAGAGCAGGAGAGACACAAGAGCTAGAGATACACTAGAGAGCTGGAGAGACACAAGAGCTAGAGATACACTAGAGAGCTGGAGTGACACAAGAGCTAGAGATACACTAGGGAGCTGGAGAGACACAAGAGCTAGAGATACACTAGAGAGCTGGAGAGACACAAGAGCTAGAGATACACTAGAGAGCTGGAGAGACACAAGAGCTAGAGATACACTAGAGAGCTGGAGAGACACAAGAGCTAGAGATACACTAGAGAGCTGGAGTGACAGAAGAGCTAGAGATACACTAGAGAGCTGGAGCGACACATGAGCTAGAGATACACTAGAGAGCTGGAGAGACACAAGAGCTAGAGATACACTAGAGAGCTGGAGAGACACAAGAGCTAGAGATACACTAGAGAGCTGGAGAGACACAAGAGCTAGAGATACACTAGAGAGCTGGAGAGACACAAGAGCTAGAGATACACTAGAGAGCTGGAGAGACACAAGAGCTAGAGATACACTAGAGAGCTGGAGAGACACAAGAGCTAGAGATACACTAGAGAGCTGGAGAGACACAAGAGCTAGAGATACACTAGAGAGCTGGAGAGACACAAGAGCTAGAGATACACTAGGGAGCTGGAGAGACACAAGAGCTAGAGATACACTAGAGAGCTGGAGAGACAGAAGAGCTAGAGATACACTAGAGAGCTGGAGAGACAAAAGAGCTAGATATACACTAGAGAGCTGGAGAGACACAAGAGCTAGAGATACACTAGAGAGCTGGAGTTACAGAAGAGCTAGAGATACAATAGGGAGCTGGAGAGACACAAGAGCTAGAGATACACTAGAGAGCTGGAGAGACACAAGAGCTAGAGATACACTAGAGAGCTGGAGTGACAGAAGAACTAGAGATACACTAGAGAGCTGGAGAGACACAAGAGGTAGAGATACACTAGGGAGCTGGAGAGACACAAGAGCTAGAGATACACTAGAGAGCTGGAGAGACACAAGAGCTAGAGATACACTAGAGAGCTGGAGAGACACAAGAGCTAGAGATACACTAGAGAGCTGGAGAGACACAAGAGGTAGAGATACACTAGAGAGCTGGAGAGACACAAGAGCTAGAGATACACTAGAGAGCTGGAGAGACACAGAGCTAGAGATACACTAGAGAGCTGGAGAGACACAGGAGCTAGAGATACACCAGAGAGCTGTAGTGACACAAGAGCTAGAGATACACTAGGGAGCTGGAGAGACACAAGAGCTAGAGATACACTAGAGAGCTGGAGAGACACAAGAGCTAGAGATACACTAGAGAGCTGGAGTGACAGAAGAGCTAGAGATACACTAGGGAGCTGGAGGGACAGAAGAGCTAGAGATACACTAGAGAGCTGGAGTGACAGAAGAGCTAGAGATACACTAGAGAGCTGGAGAGACACAAGAGCTAGAGATACACTAGAGAGCTGGAGAGACACAAGAGCTAGAGATACACTAGAGAGCTGGAGTGACAGAAGAGCTAGAGATACACTAGAGAGCTGGACAGACACAAGAGTTAGAGATACACTAGAGAGCTGGAGAGACACAAGAGCTAGAGATACACTAGAGAGCTGGAGAGACACAAGAGCTAGAGATACACTAGAGAGATGGAGAGACACAGAGCTAGAGATACACTAGAGAGCTGGAGAGACACAAGAGCTAGAGATACACTAGAGAGCTGGAGTGACACAAGAGCTAGAGATACACTAGGGAGCTGGAGAGACACAAGAGCTAGAGATACACTAGAGAGCTGGAGAGACACAAGAGCTAGAGATACACTAGAGAGCTGGAGTGACAGAAGAGCTAGAGATACACTAGAGAGCTGGAGTGACAGAAGAGCTAGAGATACACTAGAGAGCTGGAGAGACACAAGAGCTAGAGATACACTAGAGAGCTGGAGAGACACAAGAGCTAGAGATACACTAGGAAGCTGGAGTAACAGAAGAGCTAGAGATACACTAGAGAGCTGGAGTGACAGAAGAGCTAGAGATACACTAGAGAGCTGGAGAGACACAAGAGCTAGAGATACACTAGAGAGCTGTAGTGACACACGAGCTAGAGATACACTAGGAAGCTGGAGAGACAAAAGAGCTAGAGATACTCTAGAGAGCTGGAGAGACACAAGAGCTAGAGATAAACTAGAGAGCTGGAGTGACATAAGAGCTAGAGATACACTAGAGAGCTGGAGTGACAGAAGAGCTAGAGATACACTAGAGAGCTGGAGAGACACAAGAGCTAGAGATACACTAGAGAGCTGGAGAGACACAAGAGCTAGAGATATACTAGGGAGCTGGAGGGACACAAGAGCTAGAGATACACTAGAGAGCTGGAGTGACAGAAGAGCTAGAGATACACTAGAGAGCTGGAGAGACACAACAGCTAGAGATACACTAGAGAGCTGGAGTGACAGAAAAACTAGAGATACACTAGAGAGCTGGAGAGACACAAGAGCTAGAGATACACTAGAGAGCTGGAGAGACACAAGAGCTAGAGATACACTAGAGAGCTGGAGAGACACAAGAGCTAGAGATACACTAGAGAGCAGGAGAGACACAAGAGCTAGAGATATACTAGAGAGCTGGAGAGACACAAGAGCTAGAGATACACTAGAGAGCTGGAGTGACACAAGAGCTAGAGATACACTAGGGAGCTGGAGAGACACCAGAGCTAGAGATACACTAGAGAGCTGGAGAGACACAAGAGCTAGAGATACACTAGAGAGCTGGAGAGACACAAGAGCTAGAGATACACTAGAGAGCTGGAGAGACACAAGAGCTAGAGATACACTAAAGAGCTGGAGTTACAGAAGAGCTAGAGATACACTAGAGAGCTGGAGTGACAGAAGAGCTAGAGATACACTAGAGAGCTGGAGTGACAGAAGAGCTAGATATACACTAGAGAGCTGGAGTGACACAAGAGCTAGAGATACACTAGAGAGCTGGAGAGACACAAAAGCTAGAGATACACTAGAGAGCTGGAGAGACACAAGAGCTAGAGATACACTAGGAAGCTGGAGTGACAGAAGAGCAAGAGATACATTAGAGAGCTGGAGTGACACAAGAGCTAGAGATACACTAGAGAGCTGGAGTGACACAAGAGCTAGAGATACACTAGGAAGCTGGAGAGACACAAGAGCTAGAGATACACTAGAGAGCTGGAGAGACACAAGAGCTAGAGATACAATAGAGAGCTGGAGTGACACAAGAGCTAGAGATACACCAGAGAGCTGGAGTGACAGAAGAGCTAGAGATACACTAGAGAGCAGGAGAGACACAAGAGCTAGAGATACACTAGAGAGCTGGAGAGACACAAGAGCTAGAGATACACTAGAGAGCTGGAGAGACACAAGAGCTAGAGATACACTAGAGAGCTGGAGTTACAGAAGAGCTAGAGATACACTAGAGAGCTGGAGAGACACAAGAGCTAGAGATACACTAGAGAGCTGGAGTTACAGAAGAGCTAGAGATACACTAGGGAGCTGGAGATACACTAGAGAGCTGGAGAGACACAAGAGCTAGAGATACACTAGAGAGCTGGAGTGACAGAAGAGCTAGAGATACACTAGAGAGCTGGAGAGACACAAGAGCTAGAGATACACTAGAGAGCTGGAGAGACACAAGAGCTAGAGATACACTAGAGAGCTGGAGAGACACAAGAGCTAGAGATACACTAGAGAGCTGGAGAGACACAAGAGCTAGAGATACACTAGGGAGCTGGAGAGACACAAGAGCTAGAGATACACTAGAGAGCTGGAGTGACAGAAGAGCTAGAGATACACTAGAGAGCTGGAGAGACACAAGAGCTAGAGATACACTAGAGAGCTGGAGAGACACAAGAGCTAGAGATACACTAGAGAGCTGGAGAGACACAAGAGCTAGAGATACACTAGAGAGCTGGAGAGACACAAGAGCTAGAGATACACTAGAGAGCTGGAGAGACACAAGAGCTAGAGATACACTAGAGAGCTGGAGTGACAGAAGAGCTAGAGATACACTAGAGAGCTGGAGTGACAGAAGAGCTAGAGATACACTAGAGAGCTGGAGAGACACAAGAGCTAGAGATACACTAGAGAGCTGGAGAGACACAAGAGCTAGAGATACACTAAAGAGCTGGAGTTACAGAAGAGCTAGAGATACACTAGAGAGCTGGAGAGACACAAGAGCTAGAGATACACTAGAGAGCTGGAGAGACACAAGAGCTAGAGATACACTAGAGAGCTTGAGTGACAGAAGAGCTAGAGATACACTAGGGAGCTGGAGAGACACAAGAGCTAGAGATACACTAGAGAGCTGGAGTGACAGAAGAGCTAGAGATACACTAGAGAGCTGGAGCGACACAAGAGCTAGAGATACACTAGAGAGCTGGAGAGACACAAGAGCTAGAGATACACTAGAGAGCTGGAGAGACACAAGAGCTAGAGATACACTAGAGAGCTGGAGAGACACAAGAGCTAGAGATACACTAGAGAGCTGGAGAGACACAAGAGCTAGAGATACACTAGGGAGCTGGAGAGACACAAGAGCTAGAGATACACTAGAGAGCTGGAGAGACACAAGAGCTAGAGATACACTAGAGAGCTGGAGAGACACAAGAGCTAGAGATACACTAGAGAGCTGGAGAGACACAAGAGCTAGAGATACACTAGAGAGCTGGAGAGACACAAGAGCTAGAGATACACTAGAGAGCTGAAGAGACACAAGAGCTAGAGATACACTAGAGAGCTGGAGAGACACAAGAGCTAGAGATACACTAGAGAGCTGGAGAGACACAAGAGCTAGAGATACACTAGAGAGCTGGAGAGACACAAGAGCTAGAGATACACTAGAGAGCTGGAGAGACACAAGAGCTAGAGATACACTAGAGAGCTGGAGTGACAGAAGAGCTAGAGATACACTAGAGAGCTGGAGCGACACATGAGCTAGAGATACACTAGAGAGCTGGAGAGACACAAGAGCTAGAGATACACTAGAGAGCTGGAGAGACACAAGAGCTAGAGATACACTAGAGAGCTGGAGAGACACAAGAGCTAGAGATACACTAGAGAGCTGGAGAGACACAAGAGCTAGAGATACACTAGAGAGCTGGAGAGACACAAGAGCTAGAGATACACTAGAGAGCTGGAGAGACACAAGAGCTAGAGATACACTAGAGAGCTGGAGAGACACAAGAGCTAGAGATACACTAGAGAGCTGGAGAGACACAAGAGCTAGAGATACACTAGGGAGCTGGAGAGACACAAGAGCTAGAGATACACTAGAGAGCTGGAGAGACAGAAGAGCTAGAGATACACTAGAGAGCTGGAGTTACAGAAGAGCTAGAGATACACTAGAGAGCTGGAGAGACAAAAGAGCTAGATATACACTAGAGAGCTGGAGAGACACAAGAGCTAGAGATACACTAGAGAGCTGGAGTTACAGAAGAGCTAGAGATACAATAGGGAGCTGGAGAGACACAAGAGCTAGAGATACACTAGAGAGCTGGAGAGACACAAGAGCTAGAGATACACTAGAGAGCTGGAGTGACAGAAGAACTAGAGATACACTAGAGAGCTGGAGAGACACAAGAGGTAGAGATACACTAGGGAGCTGGAGAGACACAAGAGCTAGAGATACACTAGAGAGCTGGAGAGACACAAGAGCTAGAGATACACTAGAGAGCTGGAGAGACACAAGAGCTAGAGATACACTAGAGAGCTGGAGAGACACAAGAGGTAGAGATACACTAGAGAGCTGGAGAGACACAAGAGCTAGAGATACACTAGAGAGCTGGAGAGACACAGAGCTAGAGATACACTAGAGAGCTGGAGAGACACAGGAGCTAGAGATACACCAGAGAGCTGTAGTGACACAAGAGCTAGAGATACACTAGGGAGCTGGAGAGACACAAGAGCTAGAGATACACTAGAGAGCTGGAGAGACACAAGAGCTAGAGATACACTAGAGAGCTGGAGTGACAGAAGAGCTAGAGATACACTAGGGAGCTGGAGGGACAGAAGAGCTAGAGATACACTAGAGAGCTGGAGTGACAGAAGAGCTAGAGATACACTAGAGAGCTGGAGAGACACAAGAGCTAGAGATACACTAGAGAGCTGGAGAGACACAAGAGCTAGAGATACACTAGAGAGCTGGAGTGACAGAAGAGCTAGAGATACACTAGAGAGCTGGAGAGACACAAGAGTTAGAGATACACTAGAGAGCTGGAGAGACACAAGAGCTAGAGATACACTAGAGAGCTGGAGAGACACAAGAGCTAGAGATACACTAGAGAGATGGAGAGACACAGAGCTAGAGATACACTAGAGAGCTGGAGAGACACAAGAGCTAGAGATACACTAGAGAGCTGGAGTGACACAAGAGCTAGAGATACACTAGGGAGCTGGAGAGACACAAGAGCTAGAGATACACTAGAGAGCTGGAGAGACACAAGAGCTAGAGATACACTAGAGAGCTGGAGTGACAGAAGAGCTAGAGATACACTAGAGAGCTGGAGTGACAGAAGAGCTAGAGATACACTAGAGAGCTGGAGAGACACAAGAGCTAGAGATACACTAGAGAGCTGGAGAGACACAAGAGCTAGAGATACACTAGGAAGCTGGAGTAACAGAAGAGCTAGAGATACACTAGAGAGCTGGAGTGACAGAAGAGCTAGAGATACACTAGAGAGCTGGAGAGACACAAGAGCTAGAGATACACTAGAGAGCTGTAGTGACACAAGAGCTAGAGATACACTAGGAAGCTGGAGAGACAAAAGAGCTAGAGATACTCTAGAGAGCTGGAGAGACACAAGAGCTAGAGATAAACTAGAGAGCTGGAGTGACATAAGAGCTAGAGATACACTAGAGAGCTGGAGTGACAGAAGAGCTAGAGATACACTAGAGAGCTGGAGAGACACAAGAGCTAGAGATACACTAGAGAGCTGGAGAGACACAAGAGCTAGAGATATACTAGGGAGCTGGAGGGACACAAGAGCTAGAGATACACTAGAGAGCTGGAGTGACAGAAGAGCTAGAGATACACTAGAGAGCTGGAGAGACACAACAGCTAGAGATACACTAGAGAGCTGGAGTGACAGAAAAACTAGAGATACACTAGAGAGCTGGAGAGACACAAGAGCTAGAGATACACTAGAGAGCTGGAGAGACACAAGAGCTAGAGATACACTAGAGAGCTGGAGAGACACAAGAGCTAGAGATACACTAGAGAGCAGGAGAGACACAAGAGCTAGAGATACACTAGAGAGCTGGAGAGACACAAGAGCTAGAGATACACTAGAGAGCTGGAGTGACACAAGAGCTAGAGATACACTAGGGAGCTGGAGAGACACCAGAGCTAGAGATACACTAGAGAGCTGGAGAGACACAAGAGCTAGAGATACACTAGAGCTGGAGAGACACAAGAGCTAGAGATACACTAGAGAGCTGGAGAGACACAAGAGCTAGAGATACACTAAAGAGCTGGAGATACAGAAGAGCTAGAGATACACTAGAGAGCTGGAGTGACAGAAGAGCTAGAGATACACTAGAGAGCTGGAGTGACAGAAGAGCTAGATATACACTAGAGAGCTGGAGTGACACAAGAGCTAGAGATACACTAGAGAGCTGGAGAGACACAAAAGCTAGAGATACACTAGAGAGCTGGAGAGACACAAGAGCTAGAGATACACTAGGAAGCTGGAGTGACAGAAGAGCAAGAGATACATTAGAGAGCTGGAGTGACACAAGAGCTAGAGATACACTAGAGAGCTGGAGTGACACAAGAGCTAGAGATACACTAGGAAGCTGGAGAGACACAAGAGCTAGAGATACACTAGAGAGCTGGAGAGACACAAGAGCTAGAGATACAATAGAGAGCTGGAGTGACACAAGAGCTAGAGATACACCAGAGAGCTGGAGTGACAGAAGAGCTAGAGATACACTAGAGAGCAGGAGAGACACAAGAGCTAGAGATACACTAGAGAGCTGGAGAGACACAAGAGCTAGAGATACACTAGAGAGCTGGAGAGACACAAGAGCTAGAGATACACTAGAGAGCTGGAGTTACAGAAGAGCTAGAGATACACTAGAGAGCTGGAGAGACACAAGAGCTAGAGATACACTAGAGAGCTGGAGTTACAGAAGAGCTAGAGATACACTAGGGAGCTGGAGATACACTAGAGAGCTGGAGAGACACAAGAGCTAGAGATACACTAGAGAGCTGGAGTGACAGAAGAGCTAGAGATACACTAGAGAGCTGGAGAGACACAAGAGCTAGAGATACACTAGAGAGCTGGAGAGACACAAGAGCTAGAGATACACTAGAGAGCTGGAGAGACACAAGAGCTAGAGATACACTAGAGAGCTGGAGAGACACAAGAGCTAGAGATACACTAGGGAGCTGGAGAGACACAAGAGCTAGAGATACACTAGAGAGCTGGAGTGACAGAAGAGCTAGAGATACACTAGAGAGCTGGAGAGACACAAGAGCTAGAGATACACTAGAGAGCTGGAGAGACACAAGAGCTAGAGATACACTAGAGAGCTGGAGAGACACAAGAGCTAGAGATACACTAGAGAGCTGGAGAGACACAAGAGCTAGAGATACACTAGAGAGCTGGAGAGACACAAGAGCTAGAGATACAATAGAGAGCTGGAGTGACACAAGAGCTAGAGATACACCAGAGAGCTGGAGTGACAGAAGAGCTAGAGATACACTAGAGAGCAGGAGAGACACAAGAGCTAGAGATACACTAGAGAGCTGGAGAGACACAAGAGCTAGAGATACACTAGAGAGCTGGAGAGACACAAGAGCTAGAGATACACTAGAGAGCTGGAGTTACAGAAGAGCTAGAGATACACTAGAGAGCTGGAGAGACACAAGAGCTAGAGATACACTAGAGAGCTGGAGTTACAGAAGAGCTAGAGATACACTAGGGAGCTGGAGATACACTAGAGAGCTGGAGAGACACAAGAGCTAGAGATACACTAGAGAGCTGGAGTGACAGAAGAGCTAGAGATACACTAGAGAGCTGGAGAGACACAAGAGCTAGAGATACACTAGAGAGCTGGAGAGACACAAGAGCTAGAGATACACTAGAGAGCTGGAGAGACACAAGAGCTAGAGATACACTAGAGAGCTGGAGAGACACAAGAGCTAGAGATACACTAGGGAGCTGGAGAGACACAAGAGCTAGAGATACACTAGAGAGCTGGAGTGACAGAAGAGCTAGAGATACACTAGAGAGCTGGAGAGACACAAGAGCTAGAGATACACTAGAGAGCTTGAGTGACAGAAGAGCTAGAGATACACTAGGGAGCTGGAGAGACACAAGAGCTAGAGATACACTAGAGAGCTGGAGTGACAGAAGAGCTAGAGATACACTAGAGAGCTGGAGCGACACAAGAGCTAGAGATACACTAGAGAGCTGGAGAGACACAAGAGCTAGAGATACACTAGAGAGCTGGAGAGACACAAGAGCTAGAGATACACTAGAGAGCTGGAGAGACACAAGAGCTAGAGATACACTAGAGAGCTGGAGAGACACAAGAGCTAGAGATACACTAGGGAGCTGGAGAGACACAAGAGCTAGAGATACACTAGAGAGCTGGAGAGACACAAGAGCTAGAGATACACTAGAGAGCTGGAGAGACACAAGAGCTAGAGATACACTAAAGAGCTGGAGTTACAGAAGAGCTAGAGATACACTAGAGAGCTGGAGTGACAGAAGAGCTAGAGATACACTAGAGAGCTGGAGTGACAGAAGAGCTAGATATACACTAGAGAGCTGGAGAGACACAAGAGCTAGAGATACACTAGAGAGCTGGAGAGACACAAGAGCTAGAGATACACTAGAGAGCTTGAGTTACAGAATAGCTAGAGATACACTAGGGAGCTGAAGATACACTAGAGAGCTGGAGAGACACAAGAGCTAGAGATACACTAGAGAGCTGGAGTGACAGAAGAGCTAGAGATACACTAGAGAGCTGGAGCGACACAAGAGCTAGAGATACACTAGAGAGCTGGAGAGACACAAGAGCTAGAGATACACTAGAGAGCTGGAGAGACACAAGAGCTAGAGATACACTAGAGAGCTGGAGAGACACAAGAGCTAGAGATACACTAGAGAGCTGGAGAGACACAAGAGCTAGAGATACACTAGGGGGCTGGAGAGACACAAGAGCTAGAGATACACTAGAGAGCTGGAGAGACACAAGAGCTAGAGATACACTATAGAGCTGGAGAGACACAAGAGCTAGAGATACACTAAAGAGCTGGAGTTACAGAAGAGCTAGAGATACACTAGAGAGCTGGAGTGACAGAAGAGCTAGAGATACACTAGACAGCTGGAGTGACAGAAGAGCTAGATATACACTAGAGAGCTGGAGTGACACAAGAGCTAGAGATACACTAGAGAGCTGGAGAGACACAAAGCTAGAGATACACTAGAGAGCTGGAGAGACACAAGAGCTAGAGATACACTAGGAAGCTGGAGTGACAGAAGAGCAAGAGATACATTAGAGAGCTGGAGTGACACAAGAGCTAGAGATACACTAGAGAGCTGGAGTGACACAAGAGCTAGAGATACACTAGGAAGCTGGAGAGACACAAGAGCTAGAGATACACTAGAGAGCTGGAGAGACACAAGAGCTAGAGATACAATAGAGAGCTGGAGTGACACAAGAGCTAGAGATACACCAGAGAGCTGGAGTGACAGAAGAGCTAGAGATACACTAGAGAGCAGGAGATACACAAGAGCTAGAGATACACTAGAGAGCTGGAGAGACACAAGAGCTAGAGATACACTAGAGAGCTGGAGAGACACAAGAGCTAGAGATACACTAGAGAGCTGGAGTTACAGAAGAGCTAGAGATACACTAGAGAGCTGGAGAGACACAAGAGCTAGAGATACACTAGAGAGCTGGAGAGACACAAGAGCTAGAGATACACTAGAGAGCTGGAGTTACAGAAGAGCTAGAGATACACTAGGGAGCTGGAGATACACTAGAGAGCTGGAGAGACACAAGAGCTAGAGATACACTAGAGAGCTGGAGTGACAGAAGAGCTAGAGATACACTAGAGAGCTGGAGAGACACAAGAGCTAGAGATACACTAGAGAGCTGGAGAGACACAAGAGCTAGAGATACACTAGAGAGCTGGAGAGACACAAGAGCTAGAGATACACTAGGGAGCTGGAGAGACACAAGAGCTAGAGATACACTAGAGAGCTGGAGTGACAGAAGAGCTAGAGATACACTAGAGAGCTGGAGAGACACAAGAGCTAGAGATACACTAGAGAGCTGGAGAGACACAAGAGCTAGAGATACACTAGAGAGCTGGAGAGACACAAGAGCTAGAGATACACTAGAGAGCTGGAGAGACACAAGAGCTAGAGATACACTAGAGAGCTGGAGAGACACAAGAGCTAGAGATACACTAGAGAGCTGGAGTGACAGAAGAGCTAGAGATACACTAGAGAGCTGGAGTGACAGAAGAGCTAGAGATACACTAGAGAACTGGAGTGACACAAGAGCTAGAGATACACTAGAGAGCTGGAGAGACACAAGAGCTAGAGATACACTAGAGAGCTGGAGAGACAAAAGAGCTAGAGATACACTAGGAAGCTGGAGTGACAGAAGAGCTAGAGATACACTAGAGAGCTGGAGAGACACAAGAGCTAGAGATACACTAGAGAGCTGGAGAGACACAAGAGCTAGAGATACACTAAAGAGCTGGAGTTACAGAAGAGCTAGAGATACACTAGAGAGCTGGAGAGACACAAGAGCTAGAGATACACTAGAGAGCTGGAGAGACACAAGAGCTAGAGATACACTAGAGAGCTTGAGTTACAGAAGAGCTAGAGATACACTAGGGAGCTGGAGATACACTAGAAAGCTGGAGAGACACAAGAGCTAGAGATACACTAGAGAGCTGGAGTGACAGAAGAGCTAGAGATACACTAGAGAGCTGGAGCGACACAAGAGCTAGAGATACACTAGAGAGCTGGAGAGACACAAGAGCTAGAGATACACCAGAGAGCTGGAGAGACACAAGAGCTAGAGATACACTAGAGAGCTGGAGAGACACAAGAGCTAGAGATACACTAGAGAGCTGGAGTGACAGAAGAGCTAGAGATACACTAGGGAGCTGGAGAGACACAAGAGCTAGAGATACACTAGAGAGCTGGAGAGACACAAGAGCTAGAGATACACTAAAGAGCTGGAGTTACAGAAGAGCTAGAGATACACTAGAGAGCTGGAGAGACACAAGAGCTAGAGATACACTAGAGAGCTGGAGAGACACAAGAGCTAGAGATACACTAGAGAGCTTGAGTTACAGAAGAGCTAGAGATACACTAGGGAGCTGGAGATACACTAGAAAGCTGGAGAGACACAAGAGCTAGAGATACACTAGAGAGCTGGAGATACAAAAGAGCTAGAGATACACTAGGAAGCTGGAGTGACAGAAGAGCTAGAGATACACTAGAGAGCTGGAGAGACACAAGAGCTAGAGATACACTAGAGAGCTGGAGAGACACAAGAGCTAGAGATACACTAAAGAGCTGGAGTTACAGAAGAGCTAGAGATACACTAGAGAGCTGGAGAGACACAAGAGCTAGAGATACACTAGAGAGCTGGAGAGACACAAGAGCTAGAGATACACTAGAGAGCTTGAGTTACAGAAGAGCTAGAGATACACTAGGGAGCTGGAGATACACTAGAAAGCTGGAGAGACACAAGAGCTAGAGATACACTAGAGAGCTGGAGTGACAGAAGAGCTAGAGATACACTAGAGAGCTGGAGCGACACAAGAGCTAGAGATACACTAGAGAGCTGGAGAGACACAAGAGCTAGAGATACACCAGAGAGCTGGAGAGACACAAGAGCTAGAGATACACTAGAGAGCTGGAGAGACACAAGAGCTAGAGATACACTAGAGAGCTGGAGTGACAGAAGAGCTAGAGATACACTAGGGAGCTGGGAGAGACACAAGAGCTAGAGATACACTAGAGAGCTGGAGAGACACAAGAGCTAGAGATACACTAAAGAGCTGGAGTTACAGAAGAGCTAGAGATACACTAGAGAGCTGGAGTGACAGAAGAGCTAGAGATACACTAGAGAGCTGGAGTGACAGAAGAGCTAGATATACACTAGAGAGCTGAGAGACACAAGAGCTAGAGATACACTAGAGAGCTGGAGAGACACAAGAGCTAGAGATACACTAGAGAGCTTGAGTTACAGAATAGCTAGAGATACACTAGGGAGCTGAAGATACACTAGAGAGCTGGAGAGACACAAGAGCTAGAGATACACTAGAGAGCTGGAGTGACAGAAGAGCTAGAGATACACTAGAGAGCTGGAGCGACACAAGAGCTAGAGATACACTAGAGAGCTGGAGAGACACAAGAGCTAGAGATACACTAGAGAGCTGGAGAGACACAAGAGCTAGAGATACACTAGAGAGCTGGAGAGACACAAGAGCTAGAGATACACTAGAGAGCTGGAGAGACACAAGAGCTAGAGATACACTAGGGAGCTGGAGAGACACAAGAGCTAGAGATACACTAGAGAGCTGGAGAGACACAAGAGCTAGAGATACACTATAGAGCTGGAGAGACACAAGAGCTAGAGATACACTAAAGAGCTGGAGTTACAGAAGAGCTAGAGATACACTAGAGAGCTGGAGTGACAGAAGAGCTAGAGATACACTAGACAGCTGGAGTGACAGAAGAGCTAGATATACACTAGAGAGCTGGAGTGACACAAGAGCTAGAGATACACTAGAGAGCTGGAGAGACACAAAAGCTAGAGATACACTAGAGAGCTGGAGAGACACAAGAGCTAGAGATACACTAGGAAGCTGGAGTGACAGAAGAGCAAGAGATACATTAGAGAGCTGGAGTGACACAAGAGCTAGAGATACACTAGAGAGCTGGAGTGACACAAGAGCTAGAGATACACTAGGAAGCTGGAGAGACACAAGAGCTAGAGATACACTAGAGAGCTGGAGAGACACAAGAGCTAGAGATACAATAGAGAGCTGGAGTGACACAAGAGCTAGAGATACACCAGAGAGCTGGAGTGACAGAAGAGCTAGAGATACACTAGAGAGCAGGAGAGACACAAGAGCTAGAGATACACTAGAGAGCTGGAGAGACACAAGAGCTAGAGATACACTAGAGAGCTGGAGAGACACAAGAGCTAGAGATACACTAGAGAGCTGGAGTTACAGAAGAGCTACAGATACACTAGAGAGCTGGAGAGACACAAGAGCTAGAGATACACTAGAGAGCTGGAGAGACACAAGAGCTAGAGATACACTAGAGAGCTGGAGTTACAGAAGAGCTAGAGATACACTAGGGAGCTGGAGATACACTAGAGAGCTGGAGAGACACAAGAGCTAGAGATACACTAGAGAGCTGGAGTGACAGAAGAGCTAGAGATACACTAGAGAGCTGGAGAGACACAAGAGCTAGAGATACACTAGAGAGCTGGAGAGACACAAGAGCTAGAGATACACTAGAGAGCTGGAGAGACACAAGAGCTAGAGATACACTAGAGAGCTGGAGAGACACAAGAGCTAGAGATACACTAGGGAGCTGGAGAGACACAAGAGCTAGAGATACACTAGAGAGCTGGAGTGACAGAAGAGCTAGAAATACACTAGAGAGCTGGAGAGACACAAGAGCTAGAGATACACTAGAGAGCTGGAGAGACACAAGAGCTAGAGATACACTAGAGAGCTGGAGAGACACAAGAGCTAGAGATACACTAGAGAGCTGGAGAGACACAAGAGCTAGAGATACACTAGAGAGCTGGAGAGACACAAGAGCTAGAGATACACTAGAGAGCTGGAGTGACAGAAGAGCTAGAGATACACTAGAGAGCTGGAGTGACAGAAGAGCTAGAGATACACTAGAGAACTGGAGTGACACAAGAGCTAGAGATACACTAGAGAGCTGGAGAGGACACAAGAGCTAGAGATACACTAGAGAGCTGGAGAGACAAAAGAGCTAGAGATACACTAGGAAGCTGGAGTGACAGAAGAGCTAGAGATACACTAGAGAGCTGGAGAGACACAAGAGCTAGAGATACACTAGAGAGCTGGAGAGACACAAGAGCTAGAGATACACTAAAGAGCTGGAGTTACAGAAGAGCTAGAGATACACTAGAGAGCTGGAGAGACACAAGAGCTAGAGATACACTAGAGAGCTGGAGAGACACAAGAGCTAGAGATACACTAGAGAGCTTGAGTTACAGAAGAGCTAGAGATACACTAGGGAGCTGGAGATACACTAGAAAGCTGGAGAGACACAAGAGCTAGAGATACACTTGAGAGCTGGAGTGACAGAAGAGCTAGAGATACACTAGAGAGCTGGAGCGACACAAGAGCTAGAGATACACTAGAGAGCTGGAGAGACACAAGAGCTAGAGATACACCAGAGAGCTGGAGAGACACAAGAGCTAGAGATACACTAGAGAGCTGGAGAGACACAAGAGCTAGAGATACACTAGAGAGCTGGAGTGACAGTAGAGCTAGAGATACACTAGGGAGCTGGAGAGACACAAGAGCTAGAGATACACTAGAGAGCTGGAGAGACACAAGAGCTAGAGATACACTAGAGAGCTTGAGTTACAGAATAGCTAGAGATACACTAGGGAGCTGAAGATACACTAGAGAGCTGGAGAGACACAAGAGCTAGAGATACACTAGAGAGCTGGAGTGACAGAAGAGCTAGAGATACACTAGAGAGCTGGAGAGACACAAGAGCTAGAGATACACTAGAGAGCTGGAGAGACACAAGAGCTAGAGATACACTAGAGAGCTGGAGAGACACAAGAGCTAGAGATACACTAGGGAGCTGGAGAGACACAAGAGCTAGAGATACACTAGAGAGCTGGAGAGACACAAGAGCTAGAGATACACTAGAGAGCTGGAGAGACACAAGAGCTAGAGATACACTAGAGAGCTGGAGAGACACAAGAGCTAGAGATACACTAGAGAGCAGGAGAGACACAAGAGCTAGAGATACACTAGAGAGCTGGAGAGACACAAGAGCTAGAGATACACTAGAGAGCTGGAGTGACACAAGAGCTAGAGATACACTAGGGAGCTGGAGAGACACAAGAGCTAGAGATACACTAGAGAGCTGGAGAGACACAAGAGCTAGAGATACACTAGAGAGCTGGAGAGACACAAGAGCTAGAGATACACTAGAGAGCTGGAGAGACACAAGAGCTAGAGATACACTAAAGAGCTGGAGTTACAGAAGAGCTAGAGATACACTAGAGAGCTGGAGTGACAGAAGAGCTAGAGATACACTAGAGAGCTGGAGTGACAGAAGAGCTAGAGATACACTAAAGAGCTGGAGAGACACAAGAGCTATAGATACACTAGAGAGCTGGAGAGACACAAGAGCTAGAGATACACTAGAGAGCTGGAGAGACACAAGAGCTAGAGATACACTAGGGAGCTGGAGAGACACAAGAGCTAGAGATACACTAAAGAGCTGGAGTGACAGAAGAGCTAGAGATACACTAAAGAGCTGGAGAGACACAAGAGCTATAGATACACTAGAGAGCTGGAGAGACACAAGAGCTAGAGATACACTAGAGAGCTGGAGAGACACAAGAGCTAGAGATACACTAGAGAGCTGGAGAGACACAAGAGCTAGAGATACACTAGAGAGCTGGAGAGACACAAGAGCTAGAGATACACTAGGGAGCTGGAGAGACACAAGAGCTAGAGATACACTAGAGAGCTGGAGAGACACAAGAGCTAGAGATACACTAGAGAGCTGGAGAGACACAAGAGCTAGAGATACACTAGAGAGCTGGAGAGACACAAGAGCTAGAGATACACTAGAGAGCTGGAGAGACACAAGAGCTAGAGATACACTAGGGAGCTGGAGAGACACAAGAGCTAGAGATACACTAGAGAGCTGGAGAGACACAAGAGCTAGAGATACACTATAGAGCTGGAGAGACACAAGAGCTAGAGATACACTAAAGAGCTGGAGTTACAGAAGAGCTAGAGATACACTAGACAGCTGGAGTGACAGAAGAGCTAGATATACACTAGAGAGCTGGAGTGATACAAGAGCTAGAGATACACTAGAGAGCTGGAGAGACACAAAAGCTAGAGATACACTAGAGAGCTGGAGAGACACAAGAGCTAGAGATACACTAGGAAGCTGGAGTGACAGAAGAGCAAGAGATACATTAGAGAGCTGGAGAGACACAAGAGCTAGAGATACACTAGAGAGCTGGAGAGACACAAGAGCTAGAGATACACTAGAGAGCTGGAGTGACAGAAGAGCTAGAGATACACTAGGGAGCTGGAGAGACACAAGAGCTAGAGATACACTAGAGAGCTGGAGAGACACAAGAGCTAGAGATACACTAAAGAGCTGGAGTTACAGAAGAGCTAGAGATACACTAGAGAGCTGGAGAGACACAAGAGCTAGAGATACACTAGAGAGCTGGAGAGACACAAGAGCTAGAGATACACTAGAGAGCTTGAGTTACAGAAGAGCTAGAGATACACTAGGGAGCTGAGATACACTAGAAAGCTGGAGAGACACAAGAGCTAGAGATACACTAGAGAGCTGGAGATACAAAAGAGCTAGAGATACACTAGGAAGCTGGAGTGACAGAAGAGCTAGAGATACACTAGAGAGCTGGAGAGACACAAGAGCTAGAGATACACTAGAGAGCTGGAGAGACACAAGAGCTAGAGATACACTAAAGAGCTGGAGTTACAGAAGAGCTAGAGATACACTAGAGAGCTGGAGAGACACAAGAGCTAGAGATACACTAGAGAGCTGGAGAGACACAAGAGCTAGAGATACACTAGAGAGCTTGAGTTACAGAAGAGCTAGAGATACACTAGGGAGCTGGAGATACACTAGAAAGCTGGAGAGACACAAGAGCTAGAGATACACTAGAGAGCTGGAGTGACAGAAGAGCTAGAGATACACTAGAGAGCTGGAGCGACACAAGAGCTAGAGATACACTAGAGAGCTGGAGAGACACAAGAGCTAGAGATACACCAGAGAGCTGGAGAGACACAAGAGCTAGAGATACACTAGAGAGCTGGAGAGACACAAGAGCTAGAGATACACTAGAGAGCTGGAGTGACAGAAGAGCTAGAGATACACTAGGGAGCTGGAGAGACACAAGAGCTAGAGATACACTAGAGAGCTGGAGAGACACAAGAGCTAGAGATACACTAAAGAGCTGGAGTTACAGAAGAGCTAGAGATACACTAGAGAGCTGGAGTGACAGAAGAGCTAGAGATACACTAGAGAGCTGGAGTGACAGAAGAGCTAGATATACACTAGAGAGCTGAGAGACACAAGAGCTAGAGATACACTAGAGAGCTGGAGAGACACAAGAGCTAGAGATACACTAGAGAGCTTGAGTTACAGAATAGCTAGAGATACACTAGGGAGCTGAAGATACACTAGAGAGCTGGAGAGACACAAGAGCTAGAGATACACTAGAGAGCTGGAGTGACAGAAGAGCTAGAGATACACTAGAGAGCTGGAGCGACACAAGAGCTAGAGATACACTAGAGAGCTGGAGAGACACAAGAGCTAGAGATACACTAGAGAGCTGGAGAGACACAAGAGCTAGAGATACACTAGAGAGCTGGAGAGACACAAGAGCTAGAGATACACTAGAGAGCTGGAGAGACACAAGAGCTAGAGATACACTAGGGAGCTGGAGAGACACAAGAGCTAGAGATACACTAGAGAGCTGGAGAGACACAAGAGCTAGAGATACACTATAGAGCTGGAGAGACACAAGAGCTAGAGATACACTAAAGAGCTGGAGTTACAGAAGAGCTAGAGATACACTAGAGAGCTGGAGTGACAGAAGAGCTAGAGATACACTAGACAGCTGGAGTGACAGAAGAGCTAGATATACACTAGAGAGCTGGAGTGACACAAGAGCTAGAGATACACTAGAGAGCTGGAGAGACACAAAAGCTAGAGATACACTAGAGAGCTGGAGAGACACAAGAGCTAGAGATACACTAGGAAGCTGGAGTGACAGAAGAGCAAGAGATACATTAGAGAGCTGGAGTGACACAAGAGCTAGAGATACACTAGAGAGCTGGAGTGACACAAGAGCTAGAGATACACTAGGAAGCTGGAGAAACACAAGAGCTAGAGATACACTAGAGAGCTGGAGAGACACAAGAGCTAGAGATACAATAGAGAGCTGGAGTGACACAAGAGCTAGAGATACACCAGAGAGCTGGAGTGACAGAAGAGCTAGAGATACACTAGAGAGCAGGAGAGACACAAGAGCTAGAGATACACTAGAGAGCTGGAGAGACACAAGAGCTAGAGATACACTAGAGAGCTGGAGAGACACAAGAGCTAGAGATACACTAGAGAGCTGGAGTTACAGAAGAGCTAGAGATACACTAGAGAGCTGGAGAGACACAAGAGCTAGAGATACACTAGAGAGCTGGAGAGACACAAGAGCTAGAGATACACTAGAGAGCTGGAGTTACAGAAGAGCTAGAGATACACTAGGGAGCTGGAGATACACTAGAGAGCTGGAGAGACACAAGAGCTAGAGATACACTAGAGAGCTGGAGTGACAGAAGAGCTAGAGATACACTAGAGAGCTGGAGAGACACAAGAGCTAGAGATACACTAGAGAGCTGGAGAGACACAAGAGCTAGAGATACACTAGGGAGCTGGAGAGACACAAGAGCTAGAGATACACTAGAGAGCTGGAGTGACAGAAGAGCTAGAAATACACTAGAGAGCTGGAGAGACACAAGAGCTAGAGATACACTAGAGAGCTGGAGAGACACAAGAGCTAGAGATACACTAGAGAGCTGGAGAGACACAAGAGCTAGAGATACACTAGAGAGCTGGAGAGACACAAGAGCTAGAGATACACTAGAGAGCTGGAGAGACACAAGAGCTAGAGATACACTAGAGAGCTGGAGTGACAGAAGAGCTAGAGATACACTAGAGAGCTGGAGTGACAGAAGAGCTAGAGATACACTAGAGAACTGGAGTGACACAAGAGCTAGAGATACACTAGAGAGCTGGAGAGACACAAGAGCTAGAGATACACTAGAGAGCTGGAGAGACAAAAGAGCTAGAGATACACTAGGAAGCTGGAGTGACAGAAGAGCTAGAGATACACTAGAGAGCTGGAGAGACACAAGAGCTAGAGATACACTAGAGAGCTGGAGAGACACAAGAGCTAGAGATACACTAAAGAGCTGGAGTTACAGAAGAGCTAGAGATACACTAGAGAGCTGGAGAGACACAAGAGCTAGAGATACACTAGAGAGCTTGAGTTACAGAAGAGCTAGAGATACACTAGGGGAGCTGGAGATACACTAGAAAGCTGGAGAGACACAAGAGCTAGAGATACACTTGAGAGCTGGAGTGACAGAAGAGCTAGAGATACACTAGAGAGCTGGAGCGACACAAGAGCTAGAGATACACTAGAGAGCTGGAGAGACACAAGAGCTAGAGATACACCAGAGAGCTGGAGAGACACAAGAGCTAGAGATACACTAGAGAGCTGGAGAGACACAAGAGCTAGAGATACACTAGAGAGCTGGAGTGACAGTAGAGCTAGAGATACACTAGGGAGCTGGAGAGACACAAGAGCTAGAGATACACTAGAGAGCTGGAGAGACACAAGAGCTAGAGATACACTAGAGAGCTTGAGTTACAGAATAGCTAGAGATACACTAGGGAGCTGAAGATACACTAGAGAGCTGGAGAGACACAAGAGCTAGAGATACACTAGAGAGCTGGAGTGACAGAAGAGCTAGAGATACACTAGAGAGCTGGAGAGACACAAGAGCTAGAGATACACTAGAGAGCTGGAGAGACACAAGAGCTAGAGATACACTAGAGAGCTGGAGAGACACAAGAGCTAGAGATACACTAGGGAGCTGGAGAGACACAAGAGCTAGAGATACACTAGAGAGCTGGAGAGACACAAGAGCTAGAGATACACTAGAGAGCTGGAGAGACACAAGAGCTAGAGATACACTAGAGAGCTGGAGAGACACAAGAGCTAGAGATACACTAGAGAGCAGGAGAGACACAAGAGCTAGAGATACACTAGAGAGCTGGAGAGACACAAGAGCTAGAGATACACTAGAGAGCTGGAGTGACACAAGAGCTAGAGATACACTAGGGAGCTGGAGAGACACAAGAGCTAGAGATACACTAGAGAGCTGGAGAGACACAAGAGCTAGAGATACACTAGAGAGCTGGAGAGACACAAGAGCTAGAGATACACTAGAGAGCTGGAGAGACACAAGAGCTAGAGATACACTAAAGAGCTGGAGTTACAGAAGAGCTAGAGATACACTAGAGAGCTGGAGTGACAGAAGAGCTAGAGATACACTAGAGAGCTGGAGTGACAGAAGAGCTAGAGATACACTAAAGAGCTGGAGAGACACAAGAGCTATAGATACACTAGAGAGCTGGAGAGACACAAGAGCTAGAGATACACTAGAGAGCTGGAGAGACACAAGAGCTAGAGATACACTAGGGAGCTGGAGAGACACAAGAGCTAGAGATACACTAAAGAGCTGGAGTGACAGAAGAGCTAGAGATACACTAAAGAGCTGGAGAGACACAAGAGCTATAGATACACTAGAGAGCTGGAGAGACACAAGAGCTAGAGATACACTAGAGAGCTGGAGAGACACAAGAGCTAGAGATACACTAGAGAGCTGGAGAGACACAAGAGCTAGAGATACACTAGAGAGCTGGAGAGACACAAGAGCTAGAGATACACTAGGGAGCTGGAGAGACACAAGAGCTAGAGATACACTAGAGAGCTGGAGAGACACAAGAGCTAGAGATACACTAGAGAGCTGGAGAGACACAAGAGCTAGAGATACACTAGAGAGCTGGAGAGACACAAGAGCTAGAGATACACTAGAGAGCTGGAGAGACACAAGAGCTAGAGATACACTAGGGAGCTGGAGAGACACAAGAGCTAGAGATACACTAGAGAGCTGGAGAGACACAAGAGCTAGAGATACACTATAGAGCTGGAGAGACACAAGAGCTAGATATACACTAAAGAGCTGGAGTTACAGAAGAGCTAGAGATACACTAGAGAGCTGGAGTGACAGAAGAGCTAGAGATACACTAGACAGCTGGAGTGACAGAAGAGCTAGATATACACTAGAGAGCTGGAGTGATACAAGAGCTAGAGATACACTAGAGAGCTGGAGAGACACAAAAGCTAGAGATACACTAGAGAGCTGGAGAGACACAAGAGCTAGAGATACACTAGGAAGCTGGAGTGACAGAAGAGCAAGAGATACATTAGAGAGCTGGAGTGACACAAGAGCTAGAGATACACTAGAGAGCTGGAGTGACACAAGAGCTAGAGATACACTAGGAAGCTGGAGAGACACAAGAGCTAGAGATACACTAGAGAGCTGGAGAGACACAAGAGCTAGAGATACAATAGAGAGCTGGAGTGACACAAGAGCTAGAGATACACCAGAGAGCTGGAGTGACAGAAGAGCTAGAGATACACTAGAGAGCAGGAGAGACACAAGAGCTAGAGATACACTAGAGAGCTGGAGAGACACAAGAGCTAGAGATACACTAGAGAGCTGGAGAGACACAAGAGCTAGAGATACACTAGAGAGCTGGAGTTACAGAAGAGCTAGAGATACACTAGAGAGCTGGAGAGACACAAGAGCTAGAGATACACTAGAGAGCTGGAGAGACACAAGAGCTAGAGATACACTAGAGAGCTGGAGTTACAGAAGAGCTAGAGATACACTTGGGAGCTGGAGATACACTAGAGAGCTGGAGAGACACAAGAGCTAGAGATACACTAGAGAGCTGGAGTGACAGAAGAGCTAGAGATACACTAGAGAGCTGGAGAGACACAAGAGCTAGAGATACACTAGAGAGCTGGAGAGACACAAGAGCTAGAGATACACTAGAGAGCTGGAGAGACACAAGAGCTAGAGATACACTAGAGAGCTGGAGAGACACAAGAGCTAGAGATACACTAGGGAGCTGGAGAGACACAAGAGCTAGAGATACACTAGAGAGCTGGAGTGACAGAAGAGCTAGAGATACACTAGAGAGCTGGAGAGACACAAGAGCTAGAGATACACTAGAGAGCTGGAGAGACACAAGAGCTAGAGATACACTAGAGAGCTGGAGAGACACAAGAGCTAGAGATACACTAGAGAGCTGGAGAGACACAAGAGCTAGAGATACACTAGAGAGCTGGAGAGACACAAGAGCTAGAGATACACTAGAGAGCTGGAGTGACAGAAGAGCTAGAGATACACTAGAGAGCTGGAGTGACAGAAGAGCTAGAGATACACTAGAGAACTGGAGTGACACAAGAGCTAGAGATACACTAGAGAGCTGGAGAGACACAAGAGCTAGAGATACACTAGAGAGCTGGAGAGACAAAAGAGCTAGAGATACACTAGGAAGCTGGAGTGACAGAAGAGCTAGAGATACACTAGAGAGCTGGAGAGACACAAGAGCTAGAGATACACTAGAGAGCTGGAGAGACACAAGAGCTAGAGATACACTAAAGAGCTGGAGTTACAGAAGAGCTAGAGATACACTAGAGAGCTGGAGAGACACAAGAGCTAGAGATACACTAGAGAGCTGGAGAGACACAAGAGCTAGAGATACACTAGAGAGCTTGAGTTACAGAAGAGCTACAGATACACTAGGGAGCTGGAGATACACTAGAAAGCTGGAGAGACACAAGAGCTAGAGATACACTAGAGAGCTGGAGTGACAGAAGAGCTAGAGATACACTAGAGAGCTGGAGCGACACAAGAGCTAGAGATACACTAGAGAGCTGGAGAGACACAAGAGCTAGAGATACACCAGAGAGCTGGAGAGACACAAGAGCTAGAGATACACTAGAGAGCTGGAGAGACACAAGAGCTAGAGATACACTAGAGAGCTGGAGTGACAGAAGAGCTAGAGATACACTAGGGAGCTGGAGAGACACAAGAGCTAGAGATACACTAGAGAGCTGGAGAGACACAAGAGCTAGAGATACACTAGAGAGCTTGAGTTACAGAATAGCTAGAGATACACTAGGGAGCTGAAGATACACTAGAGAGCTGGAGAGACACAAGAGCTAGAGATACACTAGAGAGCTGGAGTGACAGAAGAGCTAGAGATACACTAGAGAGCTGGAGCGACACAAGAGCTAGAGATACACTAGAGAGCTGGAGAGACACAAGAGCTAGAGATACACTAGAGAGCTGGAGAGACACAAGAGCTAGAGATACACTAGAGAGCTGGAGAGACACAAGAGCTAGAGATACACTAGAGAGCTGGAGAGACACAAGAGCTAGAGATACACTAGGGAGCTGGAGAGACACAAGAGCTAGAGATACACTAGAGAGCTGGAGAGACACAAGAGCTAGAGATACACTAGAGAGCTGGAGAGACACAAGAGCTAGAGATACACTAGAGAGCTGGAGAGACACAAGAGCTAGAGATACACTAGAGAGCAGGAGAGACACAAGAGCTAGAGATACACTAGAGAGCTGGAGAGACACAAGAGCTAGAGATACACTAGAGAGCTGGAGTGACACAAGAGCTAGAGATACACTAGGGAGCTGGAGAGACACAAGAGCTAGAGATACACTAGAGAGCTGGAGAGACACAAGAGCTAGAGATACACTAGAGAGCTGGAGAGACACAAGAGCTAGAGATACACTAGAGAGCTGGAGAGACACAAGAGCTAGAGATACACTAAAGAGCTGGAGTTACAGAAGAGCTAGAGATACACTAGAGAGCTGGAGTGACAGAAGAGCTAGAGATACACTAGAGAGCTGGAGTGACAGAAGAGCTAGAGATACACTAAAGAGCTGGAGAGACACAAGAGCTATAGATACACTAGAGAGCTGGAGAGACACAAGAGCTAGAGATACACTAGAGAGCTGGAGAGACACAAGAGCTAGAGATACACTAGGGAGCTGGAGAGACACAAGAGCTAGAGATACACTAAAGAGCTGGAGTGACAGAAGAGCTAGAGATACACTAAAGAGCTGGAGAGACACAAGAGCTATAGATACACTAGAGAGCTGGAGAGACACAAGAGCTAGAGATACACTAGAGAGCTGGAGAGACACAAGAGCTAGAGATACACTAGAGAGCTGGAGAGACACAAGAGCTAGAGATACACTAGAGAGCTTGAGTTACAGAATAGCTAGAGATACACTAGGGAGCTGAAGATACACTAGAGAGCTGGAGAGACACAAGAGCTAGAGATACACTAGAGAGCTGGAGAGACACAAGAGCTAGAGATACACTAGAGAGCTTGAGTTACAGAAGAGCTAGAGATACACTAGGGAGCTGGAGATACACTAGAAAGCTGGAGAGACACAAGAGCTAGAGATACACTAGAGAGCTGGCATGACAGAAGAGCTAGAGATACACTAGAGAGCTGGAGTGACACAAGAGCTAGAGATACACTAGAGAGCTGGAGAGACACAAGAGCTAGAGATACACTAGAGAGCTGGAGAGACACAAGAGCTAGAGATACACTAGAGAGCTGGAGAGACACAAGAGCTAGAGATACACTAGAGAGCTGGAGAGACCCAAGAGCTAGAGATACACTAGAGAGCTGGAGAGACACAAGAGCTAGAGATACACTAGAGAGCTGGAGAGACACAAGAGCTAGAGATACACTAGAGAGCTTGAGTTACAGAATAGCTAGAGATACACTAGGGAGCTGAAGATACACTAGAGAGCTGGAGAGACACAAGAGCTAGAGATACACTAGAGAGCTGGAGAGACATAAGAGCTAGAGATACACTAGGGAGCTGGAGAGACACAAGAGCTAGAGATACACTAGAGAGCTGGAGAGACACAAGAGCTAGAGATACACTAGGGAGCTGGAGAGACACAAGAGCTAGAGATACACTAAAGAGCTGGAGTGACAGAAGAGCTAGAGATACACTAAAGAGCTGGAGAGACACAAGAGCTATAGATACACTAGAGAGCTGGAGAGACACAAGAGCTAGAGATACACTAGAGAGCTGGAGAGACACAAGAGCTAAAGATACACTAGAGAGCTGGAGAGACACAAGAGCTAGAGAAACATTAGGGAGCTGGAGAGACACAAGAGCTAGAGATACACTAGAGAGCTGGAGAAACACAAGAGCTAGAGATACACTAGAGAGCTGGAGTGACATAAGAGCTAGAGATACACTAGAGAGCTGGAGTGACAGAAGAGCTAGAGATACACTAGAGAACTGGAGTAACACAAGAGCTAGAGATACACTAGAGAGCTGGAGAGACACAAGAGCTAGAGATACACTAGAGAGCTGGAGAGACAAAAGAGCTAGATATACACTAGAGAGCTGGAGAGACACAAGAGCTAGAGATACACTAGAGAGCTGGAGAGACACAAGAGCTAGAGATACACTAGAGAGCTGGAGTGACAGAAGAGCTAGATATACACTAGAGAGCTGGAGAGACACAAGAGCTAGAGATACACTAGGGAGCTGGAGAGACACAAGAGCTAGAGATACACTAGAGAGCTGGAGAGACACAAGAGCTAGAGATACACTAGAGAGCAGGAGAGACACAAGAGCTAGAGATACACTAGAGAGCTGGAGAGACACAAGAGCTAGAGATACACTAGAGAGCTGGAGTGACACAAGAGCTAGAGATACACTAGGGAGCTGGAGAGACACAAGAGCTAGAGATACACTAGAGAGCTGGAGAGACACAAGAGCTAGAGATACACTAGAGAGCTGGAGAGACACAAGAGCTAGAGATACACTAGAGAGCTGGAGAGACACAAGAGCTAGAGATACACTAAAGAGCTGGAGTTACAGAAGAGCTAGAGATACACTAAAGAGCTGGAGTGACAGAAGAGCTAGAGATACACTAAAGAGCTGGAGAGACACAAGAGCTATAGATACACTAGAGAGCTGGAGAGACACAAGAGCTAGAGATACACTAGAGAGCTGGAGAGACACAAGAGCTAGAGATACACTAGAGAGCTGGAGAGACACAAGAGCTAGAGATACACTAGAGAGCTTGAGTTACAGAATAGCTAGAGATACACTAGGGAGCTGAAGATACACTAGAGAGCTGGAGAGACACAAGAGCTAGAGATACACTAGAGAGCTGGAGAGACACAAGAGCTAGAGATACACTAGAGAGCTTGAGTTACAGAAGAGCTAGAGATACACTAGGGAGCTGGAGATACACTAGAAAGCTGGAGAGACACAAGAGCTAGAGATACACTAGAGAGCTGGCGTGACAGAAGAGCTAGAGATACACTAGAGAGCTGGAGCGACACAAGAGCTAGAGATACACTAGAGAGCTGGAGAGACACAAGAGCTAGAGATACACTAGAGAGCTGGAGAGACACAAGAGCTAAAGATACACTAGAGAGCTGGAGAGACACAAGAGCTAGAGATACACTAGAGAGCTGGAGAGACCCAAGAGCTAGAGATACACTAGAGAGCTGGAGAGACACAAGAGCTAGAGATACACTAGAGAGCTGGAGAGACACAAGAGCTAGAGATACACTAGAGAGCTTGAGTTACAGAATAGCTAGAGATACACTAGGGAGCTGAAGATACACTAGAGAGCTGGAGAGACACAAGAGCTAGAGATACACTAGAGAGCTGGAGAGACATAAGAGCTAGAGATACACTAGGGAGCTGGAGAGACACAAGAGCTAGAGATACACTAGAGAGCTGGAGAGACACAAGAGCTAGAGATACACTAGGGAGCTGGAGAGACACAAGAGCTAGAGATACACTAAAGAGCTGGAGTGACAGAAGAGCTAGAGATACACTAAAGAGCTGGAGAGACACAAGAGCTATAGATACACTAGAGAGCTGGAGAGACACAAGAGCTAGAGATACACTAGAGAGCTGGAGAGACACAAGAGCTAGAGATACACTAGAGAGCTGGAGAGACACAAGAGCTAGAGAAACACTAGGGAGCTGGAGAGACACAAGAGCTAGAGATACACTAGAGAGCTGGAGAAACACAAGAGCTAGAGATACACTAGAGAGCTGGAGTGACAGAAGAGCTAGAGATACACTAGAGAGCTGGAGTGACAGAAGAGC
This sequence comes from Pseudophryne corroboree, assembly GCF_028390025.1. Taxonomy (NCBI): domain Eukaryota; kingdom Metazoa; phylum Chordata; class Amphibia; order Anura; family Myobatrachidae; genus Pseudophryne; species Pseudophryne corroboree. The sequence goes on from NW_026968407.1 coordinate 96,413, forward strand.
TAGAGATACACTAGAGAACTGGAGTAACACAAGAGCTAGAGATACACTAGAGAGCTGGAGAGACACAAGAGCTTAGAGATACACTAGAGAGCTGGAGAGACAAAGAGCTAGATATACACTAGAGAGCTGGAGAGACACAAGAGCTAGAGATACACTAGGGAGCTGGAGAGACACAAGAGCTAGAGATACACTAAGAGCTGGAGAGACAGCAAGAGCTAGAGATACACTAAGAGCTGGAGAGACACAAGAGCTAGAGATACACTAGAGAGCTGGAGAGACACAAGAGCTAGAGATACACTAGAGAGCTGGAGAGACACAAGAGCTAGAGATACACTAGAGAGCTGGAGAGACACAAGAGCTAGAGATACACTAGAGAGCTGGAGAGACACAAGAGCTAGAGATACACTAGAGAGCTGGAGAGACACAAGAGCTAGAGATACACTAGAGAGCTGGAGAGGACACAAGAGCTAGAGATACACTAGAGAGCTGGAGAGACACAAGAGCTAGAGATACACTAGAGAGCTGGAGAGACACAAGAGCTAGAGATACACTAGAGAGCTGGAGAGACACAAGAGCTAGAGATACACTAGGGAAGGCTGGAGAGACACAAGAGCTAGAGATACACTAGAGAGCTGGAGAGACACAAGAGCTAGAGATACACTATAGAGCTGGAGAGACACAAGAGCTAGA